>NW_026615829.1:0-37051 GCF_000801105.2 Raphanus sativus
AGGTATAGACATTCGATACCTATTAAACTAAGAGTTTTTTCGGATATATAATTTCTTGGGTTTTGAAATTAAGTTCATTTGGATATTTAAAATTTTGTGTGGCTTTTGAATTGGATCTTTCTAGATCTGGATACATTCAGTTTTGATGTATATGAAACATATTTTGATATTTGTACAAAAAGTAACCATTTTAACCGATTCAGTTCAGATTTTTTAAATTCAAGCTAAAAAATATTCTAAAATAACCAAATAACTAAAAGTAGTCATATTAGCCTCTTTGATTTGGGCTCCATTCTAATGAGTAGGAACCTACAATATTTAAATACTTATACAATTAATAATATGATTATATATAAAATATATAATACTAATCATGAAAAAATATTAGTTTATAAAAAAAATCAAAATTAACACCCCGCACGGGAGTGCGGGTCAATCTTTAGTAAAAGATTAACCATTGAAAACCAGCGAAAATTTTCAGATTAATATGACCGAACTAACATGTATATTGTAGTTTTTAAATCAATATGGTTGAAAATAACCATATAGAATGGTGGTTCTAATGGTACAAAAATATCATATATTGATATGTACATTTGCTAGAAGCAAAATTATGTTTTGGAAAAAATCAAAACATATACAAGTTGGATTTATACATCAACTTGAGAGAGCTATAAAAATATTTATTTGTAAAATGTGTTTTCTGAGAATAAATACATTAAAAGAAAATGTAATATTTTCTGAAATTGCTTTTATTTAATTTAAGTATAAGGAGTTGTAGATTTAATTTTTAAACTCTTAAGAGATGTTAAATGTAAATATGCATGTTTTTGAGCTATCTCAAGAAATGTGGGAGAAGCTTTGCTTATCATATAAAATCATTGAAAAAAGGTCAGATGAACTTTAGTGATAGTTATCAAAAGTAATTAAAAAAAAACTAGTGTCATACACCGAGTTTGTGTATAATGGTTAACTGTATCTTCAAAAAGATGACAAAAATCATTAGAAAATTTTATCTCGACTAATCTCAAGAGATTATGTTCATTTTGATGACAACCTAGGATCTTTTTATTAAAGATGTGTCATGAGATTAAATTGTAATATCATCAAAAGGAATGGGTCGTCTGTGAATTAAGATGAAATTTTGCGGTAACTCTACCTAACTGACTGGAGATCCAAGAAATAGGTTCAGGGAAACAACTAAGTGAAGCTAAAACTGCCAAAAGCACGGTAAGACTTTGGTCTACACTCAGTTCTTATGATGATAAACAGTGCTACATGTAAGGAATACAAGATAAGCATTTGCTTTTAATGATTTGTGTCCATTATTTGAGATATGAATGTAGTAGTACATGATACTCCTCTAAACAAAAGAAATGGCAAATCACCTAGTGAGTGTGAAATGGGGCCGTTTTTAGGAAAATGAAGGAAATGCTATATTCTCCAAGTTCACTCATGATAACCAGGACAATTCACAGCCAAAATGAACAAAATAGATAACCTAGTTCTGTGAGAGAATGAAGCTGTGTTTTGGCTATTGTCTAGGTTTACACCAAAGCCCGGGAGGTTCAAGACATCATGGCACCTCCTGGCCGAGTAAATCCGATAGTTATTAACAATGACTGGTTCAAGGCTGAAAAATTGCTACCAACTCATCATGCAGTGGATTTTTATTTGTACTCTCAAAAGTCCTTAGTTGAGTCTTGTTGAGTCTTGTCTAGGAAGTCAAGTCTGTCGAGTCGTCTAGTGTTTAGAGTCATTTCTATTCATGTGTGGGATTGTTGGAACTATTTTTGAGCAATGTGTTCATATGCTAAAAATAGAGTTAGTGTGAATGAGAAATGAATGTCTATTGTGTGTGATTTGAGAAACTTATATAAGTAGCAAATACACGCATTAGATATTTGAATTTGGATTTGAGTTTTGATTTATTAGTTGGACTTCATGTTCATTAATTAATCTTACAAACCAAATATATGTTGATCTTTTATATTGATAAAATATTAAAAAGAAATTCATTTAAAGTATATTATTTTGTTTGAATTGGTCAAACAATAATAATTTACTCTTTAATTTCTTGGTCAAAATGTGAAATGAATTCACATAATAATTGACAAGAAATAAAGACTCCATTAGGAACAAAACTTAGCTTCACCCCCTAAGGTGAACCTCTACATTCACCCACCAATAGGAACTAGTTATTGAGATTTGATATCTTTTAAAAAAGGAAACCAAGTAATAAGAATTTAATGAAATAAAATTATGTTTTTAGATAAATAAAAATAGTAGCAATTAAAAAAAAAATATTTGTTTTAGTGTTGATAAATCCGTCAAAAAATACTAAACCCTAAACTCTAAATTCTAATACTAAACCCTAAACCCTTGGGGAAAGCCTGAACCCTTGGGAAAATTCTATACCCTAAATAGTTAATCTTAAACCCTAAACCTTAATCATAAACTATAATAGTAAACCCTAAATTCTAAATACTAAACCCTAAACCCTTGGGGAAAGCTTGAACCCTTGGGCAAATCCTATACCCTAAATCGTTAATCTTAAACCATAAACCCTTAATTATAAACCATAATATTAAACCATAGGATTAAGAGTTTATGATTTAATATTTGTCAAAGAGTTTAGGGTTTAGGGTTTCGTGTTAGAATTTAGGGTTTAATATTATAGTTTATGATTAATGGTTTAGGGTTTAAAATTAACGATTTAGGGTATAGGATTTACCCAAAGGTTCAGGCTTTCTCCAAGGGTTTAGGGTTTAGGGTTTAGAATTTAGGGTTTAGGGTTTAGTATTTTCTGACGGATTTAACAATATTAAAAAGAATATATTTTTTTGATAATTGCTACTATTTTTTATTTATCTAAAAACATAATTTTATTTCATTAAATTCTTATTATTTGGTTTCCTTTTTTAAGAGATATCAAATCTTAATTAACTAATTCCTATTGGTGGGTGAATGTAGAGATTCACCTTAGGGGTGAAGCTAAGTTTTGTTCCTCCATTAGTGCACCATCATGGAAAGTTTCATTTTATGTTGAAAAATGAAACTTATGCTTCTCATTATTTTCTATATAAAGCCTCATGGCAATGTAGAAAAATATAATTTTAGATGAACAATGAGAAAAAAACCTTCTACATTGAATAGTTATGCTAATATTTCTTTTTCATTTGAGTCTCAGAGTACAACACAAAACTAGGGTCGATAGATTCTATTTTTCGATAATGGTAAACAGAAACAATGCTGCAGATGTATCCTGAGAATCTGAGCGCTATTAAACCGTCACACTACGGATCGTTTAAAGATTTAAGGAAAGAGATTAATCATCTCGACTCTGCAATTCTTATTTATTCGTTTGTTTTGGTATTGTAATTTTGATTTTTGTTCTTATCATCTTTTATAAATATCAGTTGTCCTATTGTAATAAAATAGGGTTCCTACAGGCCTCACTTCACCTGATGAGGTCCTGCTGCGTCAAGTTATTGGTCTTCTCAGAAACAAATGTGTTGCTCTAAAGAACACTGGTCATAAGTTTGGCGCAGACTTGTTATCTTTCTGGTTGGATTTCTAACTCCACTCCTTCTTATCTTTCTTCAATTCCAAGGAGCGTTCTCCAAACTCCTTGTGACCATCTTCCGTGTTCTCTTTCTTCTTTCTTTCATCTTTTTTGTTTATCTCTGAATATCCTTTATGTGTTCGATCTTTCTTTATTTCTGCTGCAATATTAATTCTTTAAAACATTCATAAGAAACAAAAGCATTTTTTATGACTGACAAAAAAAAAATAATACAGAAATTTGGAGAGATAGAACTTTTGTGTGTGTTGGATTTGTTTTCTCTTAGATGGAAGAAACACTGAAGATGGACGAAACGATGAAGATGAATAGTGATGAGAATGATGAGTTTTGAATGAGCAAATCGTCAACGTCTATTTGAAAAAACAAAATGATGAACTCAACCTGTCTCTGCCACCAGAGATGTATAGACAGACTGACACGCTGACATGGCTATAGACAGGTGGAGTAGCATGGTATAAGAGTAAAACTGGAAGCAATTAGAAGAGTGAAGGGGCTGGGTAATCTTCAAATATCGGTAGCGAGTGGAGGTACAGAAGAAAATTATCTCTTAATTTTAAAAGAGGTCAATTCCATAGTTATCGTTAATGAATTAAACATTTATATGCAATTTCAATTAATAACTTTTTAGTTTTTCTCTCAATAATTTTTAATTGGGTCTTTAAATTTTAGTTTCCTTTTTATTTCAATTTTTTAGAGACCTCATAAATCATAAAAACATTTCTATAAATTATACAATATATAGTTTATATAAAAACGTGATTTATAAAATAAAACTTCAGAAAACAAGAAATATAAGTATTTTCAAAAATAATAATATTCTTTTTGAAAGTATAAGTTAAATAATCCAATAGATATTCAAACTGACTAAAAAGGTTTTTACTACGAAAATATTTTTAATCATACTATTAGAAAATAAAAATTTTAAAATAAATACTAAAAATTGATTGATGTTAACATATTTTTGGAAATGATCAACATTAAGGTTAACTTGAAACCGATATTTTGTTGATATTTATATATATGCATGGTATTTCAAAAGATTATTAATTTTCTTCACTTATACTACTACTAAACGATAAATTTTTAGTTTATTTTTTATATTTGTTATCCAAATAATGTATTAAGTTATACATTTTTTTACCAAAAGTAAATATACAAAATTAACAAATTAACCAAAAGAAACTAAAAAATAATAATATGGTTTTAATTTATCTATGAGCAATGGTGGTTCAATTGAAGGAATTAGATTAATCACTATCTACCTAAAAATAACCGAATCTATCATATGTTTAATTAACAACATAATAATATTTTAAACATCTTGTACTTTTATATTTTAAATAAAATAATACATAAATAAAACAAACTATTAACCCATTATTATTATTATGATTTTTTTTATTTGTAAATAATTATTCTTGTGCTTGAGCATGGGAGAATATTTAACTTATTCTTTTTGAAAGTATAAGTTAAATAATCCAATAGATATTCAAACTGACTAAAAAGGTTTTTACTACGAAAATATTTTTAATCATACTATTAGAAAATAAAAATTTAAAATAAATACTAAAAATTGATTGATGTTAACATATTTTTGGAAATGATCAACATTAAGGTTAACTTGAAACCGATATTTTGTTGATATTTATATATATGCATGGTATTTCAAAAGATTATTAATTTTCTTCACTTATACTACTACTAAACGATAAATTTTTAGTTTATTTTTTATATTTGTTATCCAAATAATGTATTAAGTTATACATTTTTTTACCAAAAGTAAATATACAAAATTAACAAATTAACCAAAAGACACTAAAAAAAAATAATATGGTTTTAATTTATCTATGAGCAATGGTGGTTCAATTGAAGGAATTAGATTAATCACTATCTACCTAAAAATAACCGAATCTATCATATGTTTAATTAACAACATAATAATATTTTAAACATCTTGTACTTTTATATTTTAAATAAAATAATACATAAATAAAACAAACTATTAACCCATTATTATTATTATGATTTTTTTATTTGTAAATAATTATTCTTGTGCTTGAGCATGGGAGAATATTTAACTTATTCTTTTTGAAAGTATAAGTTAAATAATCCAATAGATATTCAAACTGACTAAAAAGGTTTTTACTACGGAAATATTTTTTAATCATACTATTAGAAAATAAAAATTTAAAATAAATACTAAAAATTGATTGATGTTAACATATTTTTGGAAATGATCAACATTAAGGTTAACTTGAAACCGATATTTTGTTGATATTTATATATATGCATGGTATTTCAAAAGATTATTAATTTTCTTCACTTATACTACTACTAAACGATAAATTTTTAGTTTATTTTTTATATTTGTTATCCAAATAATGTATTAAGTTATACATTTTTTTACCAAAAGTAAATATACAAAATTAACAAATTAACCAAAAGACACTAAAAAAAAATAATATGGTTTTAATTTATCTATGAGCAATGGTGGTTCAATTGAAGGAATTAGATTAATCACTATCTACCTAAAAATAACCGAATCTATCATATGTTTAATTAACAACATAATAATATTTTAAACATCTTGTACTTTTATATTTTAAATAAAATAATACATAAATAAAACAAACTATTAACCCATTATTATTATTATGATTTTTTTATTTGTAAATAATTATTCTTGTGCTTGAGCATGGGAGAATCACCTAGTTTGTACTCCCCCCCCCCCAACAGAGTCGTGCCTTTCTTGTGGAAAATGATACATTAATTAGCTCAGGGCAGCATTTTCTGAAATAAATAACAGAGCCTCTTAGCAATTACATTTTTGTTAATATATTATTTTAGTCATAAATAAGAGGATGTCCATAGACAATATATGGATTTATGTTAGAAATTGTATAGTAATTTAGATAAGGTGAACATGGACTACATAAAGATAGTAAGAGAATATTGATTGCATAGTTTTATGTTATGGACATTTTCGAAGTTCTAATAGTAGAAGAACCAATTTAAAAATAAAATAAAATAAAAGACCATTACTGATTCAAAATAAGAAAAAAAAGATGACGTGATTAGTTATTGTCCATAAAACCTGTTTAGTAGCATTAAAATTAAAGTTTAGTCACTAACTTTTCATAAAAGAATATAAATTGTTTATGTTTACAATGAATATTTAGTGTGTCCATGGATTATGTGGTATATATGGAAGAAAATAAATAATAAGATTTATAAAAATAAGAATGGAAATTTCCAGGAAATTCTACGTATAGCAGAAACCGAGAGAACATTTTGGGCTGAGGCGCAACTATTGGTGAATGAACATCATAATCATTTCCGGTCAGATGAAGATTGGCAATCAATGGGGTATAACAAAGTATGTTATGTTGATGGGGCTTGGAAGGAGAAAGATGTTTTTACTGGACATGGTTGGTATTGTCGTAAGATGGACTCGGAAGTGGTAATGATGGGAAAATGAATCTTCGAAGATGCCTATCACCTTTACATGCAGAATGTGAAGCTTTGATTCGGGTTATGAAGTGCATGAAAACCTTACAGTTCTCAGATATAGTATTTGCGACGGATTATTCTCAACTGTGAAGATGGTGTCGTCACCCGAAGAATGACTAGCTTTTTCTACATATATGGAAGAATTTTTCCGCATTAAGACTTGTTTCCCTAACTTCAAAATCAGACATATAGGGCACAAAATATAATGGTGGACAAGTTTGCACGTGGTGCGAAGAGTTCTACTTCAGCTATGTTATATGTAGATTCTACACCTCCGGTTTGATTTTTTGATCTGGTAGGCTCCTAGTAGAATAGCTTTTGTTGTAAAAAAAAATACTCTATGAATCTATGACAATAGTATTTACTATTATAGTTTCCAAGAAAATGAGGTATTTTATTTTCAATGTTAGGGCGTGGGAGTAAGGCAGGACCAGTATCGCCTATCTTTAAGGATCCTCTGTTCAGGAGTTTCTTCCACAGGGGACACTTAAGTTTCTCATGCGTCAATCGGAGGCAGTGGAAACACCTTTTGTGTATCTTCTCGTACTCGAATTCAATATTCACCCCTTCTCCTCCTATGTCTAGTTTCTGAGACGCATTCATAGAGTTATCGGTATTGAAAACGTTCAGAGCCAGAATGTAGTCTTTGGTATGTGAGACTTTTGTATCATAGGCAATCTCTTCAACATGGCCAACCTCCGAAGCTAGATTGAAGATTGTCTTTGTTGTAAAAAAGTTCATCGGGATATGTCTGATCCTGATCGAGAGGGACATAGACTTTCTGTAATCCGTTAGGTGTCCATCTTTCCAAGACCATCGCCCAATGGTTATATGACCAAATGGCTATCCTTTAGCACTGTCAGTAGATCCTCCTCGCGCTGGAATATGAACTGGAAATAGTCTCTATACCACGAACCCTACCATAAACTCTCCGAGCAGTAGGCATGTAATCTATCATTCTGCTCATCCATTGAGAATCAGGGTTGAGCAACCCGCCTAACAGACTTGTGGCATTTTCATTCAATGACCCTGAAGGACGGGTCGTCAGGGAGTTGTGCCTTCCTTGTGGAAAATGAAACATTAATTAGCTTAGGGCAGCGTTTTCTGAAATAAATAATAGGGCCTCTTAACAATTACGTTTTTGTTAATTATATTATTTTAGTCATAAACAAGATGATGTCCATAGACAATAAATGGATTTATGTTAGAAATTGTATTGTAATTTAGATAAACTGAATATGGACTACATAAAGATAGTAAGAGAATATTGATTGCTATAGTTTTATGTTATGGACAATTTGGAAGTTCTAACAGTAGAATAACCAACTTTTCTTAAAGAAAAATAAAAGACCATTAATGATACAAAATAAGAAAAAAAGATGAAGTGTTTAGTTATTTACTTATTTTCCATAAAAACTGTTTAGTAACACTAAAATTAAAGTTAAGTCACTAATTTTTCATAAAAGAATAGAAAATTTTTTATATTTACAATGAATATTTAGTGTGTTGGTGTTTTTCATTGTGTTTACTCTACGAATCTATGACAACAGTATTTACTATTATAGTTTTCAAGAAAATGAAGTATTTTATTTTTAATGTTAGTTATGAACGCTGGCCCGGCTGTGATCGCACACAAAAAAAAAAATGCATCGTTGACTATTTTTCTTAAGTCGATATGACAAAAGCTGCATCTCCATCTTTTGTGAAGACTCGAGATCGTAATGTATATCTCCAGAATTATCTTCTTCTTCTTTTTTTTGCTGTGTCAGATGGTTTACGTGGCCTCTTTATTTACAGTCAAAACAACTTTATTCTCACGAAATTTTGGGAATAAAGCTAAATTACGTATGATCTTCTTGACATCGCAAATATTCGATCTTATTCCACGAGGATAAGGCTTAAAGGAAAAAACAGAAAATAGCTCAACTGTGATATGAAGAGCCATGTACTACAAACTTCAAGCTAGGTGATCATAGCCCTACGTACATGTCTTACGTAAAAACACATACTATATCGAATCGCATCCAATTCTACAGCTATGATCGACATACCATACTATGTCCATATTATATTCTTATAATCTTATTAGTTATAAAATTATTGAATTGAAGTAGTGTTATCTTATTAGTAATGGTCTGTTAATTTATTCTCTTTTCTACACAGTGTAGGTGATCAGAGGAATAACCAAATGTTAAAAACTTTATATTAATAGTTAACAGACTCTTAAATAACTTTATAATGCTGAAGAACATTTGGAAAAAGATTTCGAAGGCCAGTGCCATATTGGTTTTTTCAATGTACGTTAATGTACGTAAAGACTTTAGAAATATATATCATACATGATTCTCTTTATAACGCCTTATGTATAAACATGTGGTCCGTTTTAATGTCTCCATAATTAAACTGCTCTAGGGGACTAAAAATTAGATTAAGGTTTGTCCAAAGTCTTTCTAAATGTGCCACATCAGCCTTGAGAAAAAAATTAAGAGATGACACCTAAGCAAGTTCATTTTGTAATTAATAAAAATTGAGGTTATAATTTTTTAAAAAATCCTCAATAATATATAGGAGATCTCATTCATTTTTGTAAGCAAAATATAAATTTGAGTTCGAGTTTGCTTCATGTTCCTCGTTTGTCGTCTCTCAAATTTTCTGATTCTGGTTGTAGAAGATCGATCTAATAGAATTTCTCAGTGAAAGCTGTTAGGATAGTATTCTCCATTGCCACAGCTTCAAAAATACTATTCTTTTTGCCACACCAAAATTCTAATTGCCACACTTTTTTTTCTCATATTTCTCTTCTCCTTCTTACCCTTAATATTATATTAATATCTTATATCCATTTTATTTTTTAAAATTAAAATCAAAATCAGATCTCATTTTCCTCTCTCCTCTCTCTCTTCCCTCTCCATTACGTCAACCTCCCTCCAAAATTCAATCCTGGCGGTCCCCACACCAATCCACCTCTCTCCTTCCCACAGCTGTCATCTCCTTTCTCCCATCTTGTTCCTCTTCCTTAACCAGAAACAATTTTTTCTCATATTCTTAACTCCATTGACGATTTTGAAGGTTTTTTTGAAGGAAATTGATACGTTTTTTTTCCACGAAATTCTCATAATAATATACTACTTATTTTTTATGTATTATGTGAAACGAAAAATAGCAACATTTCGCTGTAAAAATCGTGAGAGTTTTGAAAGAAAAATTAAAATAATGTTTGAAGAAGATTTTGTATTGTTCTCTATTTTTAACACGGTTTTGAAAGAAGAAAAATATGAAAATTGTGTTAGACGATAATCTGGGTTGTGTAACACATTATTAGTTGATTAAAAAGCCTTAAACTGATGAAAAAACTAAAGTTGTAGGTAAAAATGAAAGTTTTAGGTATATTGTTATGAAAATGGATGTTTAAGGGCAATTTTGTATATTTCTTCTTATTTTGCACTGTTTTAAACAATAATAATGCATTACAATAGTGATAGACGATATTGTGGGTTGTATAACACCCTCTTGATCAATTATAAGTGTTAAATCGAGAAAAGCAAAAATTTATAAGAACTACTGGAACGACTGGTATTACTAAAGTGAAAGTGTATTACTTGTATTACTGGAACGACTATGTACCAAAGATCTTAGACAACTTAGATTCTTTAAATGGTTAACTAATCATAATTTTTTTCCAGAGAATTATATGGCTTCTCCCATTACAGTCATATGTGTTGACAATGGAGGAAGTTACATCAAGTATAGGCATGAGATAAAGGCAAATGGAGATATCAAGTATTTGCAGAAAGAGTAAGACAAATGGAGATATCTATCATTTAGGATTTCAATTCAGTTATATCTATTTTAACTTTCAATGATTAAACAAAAATGCTTTAATTTTATAAATAATTTATCTGTATTAAAAACTTTTGATTAAATAGATGGATTTATTAGGAGCATGAATGCATCAGATTATTTTTAATATTTTTGAAAATTATCAAAATTAAATTCTTCATGTTCATTTAACTATATTTTAACTTTAACATTATTTACAAACTGTTTTTATTTTATAAATAATTTATCTGTCTTACAACCTTTTGATTAAATAGATGTATTTATTAAGATCATGAATGCATTCACATCATTTTAATCTTGTGAAAAATATCAAAATTACATTTTTATTGAAGCTGAAAGATATACATTATTTTATATAAATTTGAAGATTTGATATTATATTTTTATTTATATAAATGTGTACATGGACTACTAGCACTACTAGGACTACTTTGTACTATCTTGTATTACCTTAGACTACTATGTGTTATACATATTTCTAAGAAGTTTATATTTTTTGCTTATTATATATTTTTAGAAGATGTAGCTCATATATTACGTGATAATATGTTCATATATGTGTTTATTTGCCAAATTAGACGTAAAATACTCTTAAATTCTCAAGTTGGTAGAAATTTTCTGATTTCCATATAAAACATCCTTCTACTTCCATACTAATGTCTTGATGGGAATGCCATAATAGGCTGAATTTCAGAAAATACATAATTTCTGAAACTTTTTTCTGCCAATGTGTTATATACAGTTTATAATTGTCTAAACATATTGGTATTACTATTAAATTTAATTTCTTGAGGTTGTATTACTAAAAAATGTTGTAATTTGCAAAATTATTACTATGAAGAATGAAATATTACTACTAGCTTGAGTACTACTAAGAGTAAAATTAATATTATTTTAATATTCAAACATTTTTGTCTATCAACACGTTTTAGACATATGTCATAGGTTTTTTTTACAAAATGTCGACAATGTGTTACACGTTTTAGACATATGTCATTTTTTTTTAATAAAGTATTGAAAATGTTTTTGTCTTAGTAATACCTAATAAACCTAGTAGTACAAATGTGTTTTCTTAAAACTCAGACTGCCTTATACTATATTGGTCCAAACCTGATGCAAAGACAATCATACAACACATAGCATTTTCAAAAACCTTAAAACCCAAAATCAGATTCACACTGATCAAGAAGAGAGACATTGGTTCTAAAGATAGAAGCATTAGAGAGCCACTTTTTGAAACTTTCAGACAAATAGTTTTAAACAGTACATACAAGAAGAAGAAGAGTTGAAACAAGTCTTAATAGTTACTACTCCTGCCCAAAGTCATCACGGTTGTCTTGTTGCCACCCGAAACCTTGAGCGTCTCTACCCATGTTAACATGTTGAGGCGGTTCCATACCAGGATTCCACGAGGACTGAGGATGATAAGATCCTTGGAAACTCAGATTCATCGTTGGCGCAGGCTGCTGCTGCTGCTGATACCCGAGCGCAGAACCTTGTTCTGTCTTCAGGTCTTGTCATCTCAAAAGGTGCACCATTGTAGAATTGCTGAGACGATCCATCAGTTGTTGGATAAGGCGGAAAGCTAAACTGCTGAGGCAAACGATTGTTGGGAATGGGCATGGTGGGCGGTGGTTGCATCATATTCATAGGTAGAGGGTAGTCAGGGAACCGGATTCCCGGTTTAGGACTAGCGGTTTCGAAACCGGGAGGACGAGAGTTATCGTTGTTATCTGCAGGGTAACTCCCAAATCGAGAGAGTGGCTTTGACAAGGAAGGTGACCTGTGTAGTAACGGAAGAGGCTGCTGCTGCTGGTGGGATCTTAAGGGACCTCTCATGAGTGTGGAGTCAGAAGAAGTAGAAGATTGGTGCTTTGTGGTCTGAAGGTCAGAGTCGTTGCCATCTTCTTTATCAAGAGGAGCATCGGGTAGTAAAAGGGAGGCGTGGAGGTGATGGACATGGGATTCAAAGTCAGGTTTCTTGAGGAAAGACCTGAGACAGTGAGGAGCAGCACAAATGAAGATACCTTCCATCATCTTGATAGTCTGAATCTTCTGAATCCGTTCATCACATATGTTCAATAAAACACAAACATAAAAAAAAAGATAACAAGATATCAGCGAAAGATATCAAGTGGTTACCAAACACATATGTTAAAATTCAAACATTCACTCATTAATTCAATCTCACGAATTTAAGCATCCACACACATATTTCTATCCATTATTTTCGAACCCACATTACAAATGAGCATAGAATTCAAAAGAAAGAGAAGAAGAACGAAAAAGATACCCAGATTTTTTTAGAATGAAGAAGATGGAATAGAAGGCTTCTGTTATAGATGAAATCGAAGGTTTCTGTAAGAAGTGTGATTCATAGCACTTGATTTCAGAATGATTTCGAACAACGAGAAGAAAAAAGGACAAAGTGATTTCATCAATTTGGATTTTCAGCAAAAAAAAAGGGAGAGATGTGGAGAAAGACGTAGTGAATCTAAGTGGAAGAGGAGAGAAGGAAATACTCTGATTAGGCTAGAGGATTAGATTAGGTTTAACTGTAGTTTTGTAGTATTGTTAAGGGTAGTTTAGTATTTACTAATATTTCTGTATTTAAAAGAAAAAGAAAATTAAATGATTTATGAAGTGGGGCAAGAGAGAATACACATGGGAGTAAGTGTGGCAATGTAGAATAAAGTCCAAGCTGTTAGCATGACACATTTTCAACGGATTTTACAGTTTTCTACATAATAAATAGCCTACTTCTTATAGTGAAAATTGTAAATATTTTCTCTAATTCGACCATACGGTAAAAGAGAAAAGTCCGAGAGAGGTGAGAAAAAGTTACTCACAAGTCTCTCCACCCGAACCCTAGTCTTCTCGAACCTCACCGTCTGAACCGCGTTTCCACCGGCGGTGGTCTTTAATCGTCGGTCACCACCCCAAATCGCTCCTTCTGTCAAACCTCACCCCTGTCAAGTTCTGTTTTCCTCACCTCCTCCTTGCTTCATTACCTCTATTTTTTGTTTGGATAGGGGCCGGATTTATGGGTGTCGACTCAGTCTCTATGGAGTGGTGGCGAGGTCGTGGATGCTCAGATCTCTTGAGGAGGCAACGTTTCGAAAGTAGATCTAGGGTTTGGATCTCGGTGGATCTGGGGCAGATTCACCTTGGAGGGTTCGCCGGAGCTTCATTGCGTCGCTGCCGCTGTGTCTCCGGTCAGCCTCGTTGCCTTCTTTGTCTTCCTCTGTCTCTCTGTCTTTGGTTGTTTTAGTTAAAACTTCTCCGCCTAGATCTTTGGGTTAAGAAGAAAAGCGATGTTTTAGGGCTTTGCCAGGGACTTCCCGTCCGTTCTGTCTTCTCAGCAACTATCATGGCGTTTGATGGTCTCGGGTCCTTTGGTGGTTTGAGATAGCTCATGGATTCCAGTTCTCTGCTTTGTCTCTGCCTCCCGTCGGGTCCTCTTATCTTCCCCCCTGCAGATGGGAGCTCAACCTCCTCTATTTTCAAAGTCTCAGAAGGAATTTGACTTCCACTTTCTGCCCTTATGATGCTAAGTTGCCAGATCTTTCAGTGCTCTGCTTGTATGTTGGGACCGGAGTCAAGCCGTTTAACCTCTGCTTTCGCCAGCATGTATCTTATACATGCTTATCTGCTGGCTTTTTTGCCTCGATTTGGATTTTTCCGGGATTGGTCTCATCTTTTTTTTTCTGGAGTAAGCTTCATCTGGAGTAGATTTCACTGGTTGTGATGGTCGGATCAGGACTTAGTCGACTATGCTTTGCATGTCCTCTTTTTTGAGTCACCTTCGGGAAGGTCTGCGGTACCTCGGATCATTCTCTGGTTGTAAACTCTAATGACTGCCTCTCTTGCTAGGTTTCGGTTGCAAGATAAAGCCGTGGTCTCCTGATGCTCAATGGTGGTTACAAATTCATACATTGCCAAGTTTAAATCATATCTTTAGAGATATGCCTGAACCTTAATCTGTTTTAGAGAATTTTTTAAAACCTTTTTGGTGGCTCTCTCTAACACTTATGCTTTAATTAGCAACTTAGATTCCTAGATTTGATTTCAGACTCTTGTAACTCTCTGTGTCACTACCAGCTAATGAAATTCACATACTTAACAAAGAAAAAAGATATATATATATATATATATATATATATATATATATATATTTCTGTTATTCACTAACGTAAGAGTCATCATGGTTCTTTGATACAAGTTATTAAAATTGTATAACTAAGAATTCAACTGACCACCTCAAGTTTGAGTAATAGAATAGTCTTTCATTGTCAAAAAAAGAATTCTACATAGAGATTATTGGATCAATATACTAGAATGGCCAAGAAATTAAGTAACTACCCAAAATCGTGAAAAATCCTCCCCCACTATAGCATTTTGTGTACCCCCATGACCTTTTTACCCCTAGATTTAAACACATAAGTTGAAACGTGTTGCAGAAATTGATTTGGTGTGATCTTTTAAAGTACAGACCTAGGTGGCTATCAAGATGTAGGGCTCCAGCTACCCTCTTCCCCCTCCATTCATTTTGTTTGATATATGCCTAAGGTATAATATCAATTCTACAGAAAATCGGGACGAAATATAATTGAAGCAGAACATGGTGGGATCTAAAGCTTACCACCAAATGTTTAGGGTTTTCGATCTTCATATTATTTGTAGGATTTTAAACTTGATTTGGTAGAGAGATAACGAAGAGTGTTAGAGAAAGTTATTTGCAGTTACGAATCTCCGTTTACAGTAGTCGTTAATGATGTAGTTGCCCACTATCGTTTTCAGAGGTGAGATAACTATATTGTTATCGGAAATCCAGAGGAAACATCTGTGTAATATCCAGGCATGTTAATCTCATGTATAATATCTAAAGTTCCCCATGAGATTCCCAAAAATCGGCTCTGGTTTGTAATACGTAGTTTGGGATCTCGATAATGTATCGACAATGACCCCCCTTTTGTAATGGAAAACCTATGTTATATAATGTTCAAATGATGTTTGTTGTCTAAAACGTTTTAAAGAGATAGAAAATACTTGTTCCAAATAGCTGTTAAATGGGTGATTAACTTTTAACCTAGGTGTATTGGTATATAAGAAGAGACTTAGCAGTGTGAAATACTCATTGTCAGTTATTTTCATGTGTATAATCAGATGTAGGACTTTGTTGGAAGAGTTCCAAGTTAATTGTTGTAGAATGATCATTTCTAAGATAATAGTTGGGACTTTATGTAAAAAAACCCCTTGTTAAATTTTGGGATAGTTAGCACTTTGTTATTGCTTGTGACGTGTTAGAATAAGATTGCACTTCTTTGTACAAGAGTCCCCGTGAAAGTATGCTTACTTGTTTCTTAATAAATAAGGTTGCACTTCTTTGGTACAAGAGTCGCCGTGAAAATATGCTTGAGACTTATTTCTTAACAAATCATGTTGCACTTCTTGCAACTTGTTAGTGTATATTCCTAACGAATAAGGTATCACTTATTTATTACAATTGCATGGTAATTGTTTGGAAGCCGAAAATCATTAAGGATATGAGGGACACCAATGGTAATTGGGTTCAAGTCCTTCTTCATCATACTGTCAGTATGAAACCCATAATTATAGTCAAGTACTAGTACAATTGAGGCTGGTAAATCGATACATACTACGATCCATTGCTATATGTCAATGCAAAATGGGAAGTAAATCCTGTCATAGGCATCTACGTTTTTGGTGAGCTATGAAGTACTTGAGAACAGCTTCATCGTATTTCAGCCTGCTGCAGTCCTTAATGGCGGTCTTAACAAGCCTGGCATGTTGTTTCATTAGCAATGCAGGGAAGATGGTGTCACAGAACGCTATTGTAGAGGAGCGAATTCTCTTCCTATTTCGGTCTAGTGTGATGTAATACATCAGGGCATCCATCACCTGTCAATGAATAAAATTCAGTTGTTTTAAATGTGTAGTAGCATACATTAGTAGCGTCTAAGTAGTAATGTTAACTCGTTTATATATGCCGCTAACGGTTATGAGATAACATTTGGTTGTTTTAAAATGTGTAGTAGCATACAATAGTAGCGACTAAGTTGTGATGTTAACTCGTTAATATATTCCGCTAACGGTTATTATGTAACGCTATTAACAACCAAGAAATATGATAAAACGCAAGGTATCGTGTTACCCCTAACGTCTCAAAAACAGACATGTGTGCTGGCACTAAAAGCTATTCCTAGCATGTAACTTAGATGTTAACAAATACAAGCATCATAGTATGCTATTCCTAGCATGTAACTTAGATGTTAACAAATACAAGCAGCAGAGTCAATGACTAGTGACTACCACCAGTTCCAGAAAGATAACAGTCTCTTTAATCTGTGGAACATGTTTACTCTCTCCAGTCGGGTGGTACATTGTTTTCTTCCCCTTCTTCAGTTAGCGACTCGATGTCGTTTGTGTTTACTCTCTCCAGCTCGTTCTTCCGGCTGAAAACATGCGTTCTGTCAGTATCATTTGCTCCATAATGACAATCGCAAAAAATTCAGATTATGGTTTCTCAAAAAAAGAATTGGAGTTTGTAGAGAATTTAAGATTTGAAAATTAGTAGTAGGACTATTTCAAAAAGTTTCGATTAGAACGAAACAGTAAAAGGTGGATTTTCATTTGCCCTTCCCGTCATTAATTTAATATTTAAATTAAAACTAGAGAAATCTTGAAAATTTAAGATATATGTCGTGTATAAGGATGGTCTAGAAATATCTTCTGACGCCATAGCCAGTGTAGTCGATATGATAAGACCATCATTAACCACAGTTTCTTAACTAGGGTTCTTAACTTCGGTTAAAAGACGGTTCTTAGTTTTTCTTAGATTTTAACTAAGAGAAGTTAAGAACCATCTCTTAAATAAAATATATAAAAATCATTTCTTAACCAAAAGTGTAAAATGGTGCAGTAGGGTGTCATTTGCCCTAATTTAGAAGATTTCCGTGTATATACGTCCTAATTTCTCTTCTACATAAAAGATATACGCAAAATTATCACAACAATATATACGAGACCTTCACGTTTAGATACCAATTTTATCGGTTAGGTAGATTTCATATTTTGATAAATTATCTTAATACTCTGTCAAACTGGAACAAATAGATTCTGAAATGTAACCTTGCCACAAATGGGCTAATGTATTTGTGTCAATATCTGCCTATTGAGTGCTTTCAATACATGACTTACTATATATCGGTACGTGCAATTCCCAGATAATTATTCTGTTTCGTACGCTTGTGGAAAAACCAGTTTGCCATTATATGAAGAACGGATTGACAAAATAAAATCTAATCCAATTGCACCGCTCCGAAACACAGTTTTAACCCTTTTCATCTAAAAATAAGAGTGGCCCTAGCGCATGCGGCTCAAATCTCATCCCCTTCTTATTAATCAAGGAGCAAGGAGCAATTTTCGAGACTAACCTTTAGTTTGTAAGTTATTTACGGGTGTGCCATGCCAACGTGTCGGCATCATATTCATTCTCAGCCCAAATATAGAATTACCCTTGATTTTCTAGAAAAATTACAAGGAAATGCCATTGTGGTTCCACATATATTTTTATGTAAGTGTTGTAGTCCATTTTCGTCCATGAATGCATATCATATGCAGTTGCCATATATATTTCTACAGTATTTATTATTGTTATTCCACATATAGAACAAAAATTGATACGTTGATATATTTAGTTGGGACGTGAGAGATTGGCTTGATATCTTTATTTTCGTAGGTTTTCATACACACATAGATATTATAAAAGCAAAATCAATACAAAAGTGAGTTTTTATTTAAAAAATAATCAATTATAAAATGTTTTATTTGCCATCAAAATAAACATTTTATATAAATATTAGTTTATTATATTAATTTTTTAAGCTACAATATTATATAAAAATATAGTTTGTATGATTTAAAAAATGGTGTAATATTATTCAAAATAGGATAACATTATAAGGCTTGATATCTTTATTTTGGTAGGTTTTCATACACACATAAATATTATAAAAGCGAGATCAATACAAAAAGTGAGTTTTTATTTTAAAAATATTCAATTATAAAATGTTTTATTTGCCTTCGAGATAAAACTTTTATAAAATATTAGTTTATTATATTAATTTTTGAGCTATAAACTTATATATAAAATATTGTTTGTATAATTTAAAAAAATGGTGTAATATTATTGCAAAAAGGATAACATTATAAGCAGTAATACGTTTTGTAATCAATGTTATTATTAATTTGTATTTAAAAGAATATATTTCTAGATTTCGAATAATTAATATGGTAGTGTAATAATGTAGACAGTATATAGACAATGTTCGTCTGATTAATACGTTCGTAAATGCCGTCTTTAGATTAAGGAAAATTGTTACTACAAGACTAAAGTGAATAATTTCTAACAGAATAGTTTCTCGGCTTTATTGGCAATCACGACTTCAATTTCGGTTAGTATCTATATATATATTATACTAACTAAATTATTCTGTATATTTTGTTATCAAATATTTTGATTGAGCTAATTGATACCACATATCTTTAGATTTAGGAAAGTTATTTATTACAAGACTAAAGTGAATAATTATTCACTTTAGTCTTGACATCGATTCTCGGCTTTATTGGCAAATCACGACTTCAATTTAGGTTAGTAATATATATATTATACAAACTAAATTATTCTGTATATTTTGTTATCAAATATTTTGATTGAGCTAATTGATACCACATTTATTATGAATATTGTTTCACAAACATATATATTCCAAATATAGAAATCATTGTGCGTTCCGTCTAACGTGATTGACAAGCTAACTTATACACATTTATTGCCATAGGTTATGCTTCTAGCCGAAACAATACTGTGTGCGTGCTCCTATATAAACCCAAAGTGGTATGTTAAATTTCGTCGTTCACTCAACGAAGGCAAAAAATACAACTATATTAATAACACAATGGCTGCGATGAACATCTCCGAGTTGAAGCCTTTCAAGTCAATATGGAAGGTTAGGGTTAAAATCATCCGACTATGGAAGCAGTATACATCGACGGATGGTGAGACCATTGAAATGGTTTTCGTAGATGCTAGTAAATTATATGATTATTTTAACATACTAAGCAATTATGTTATATGTCATATAGTTATGCTCCCTTTTGCTTTCTAACATGAATATGTTCATCTTTACTAGGGTGATAAGATACATGGGACCGTGAAAAAAGATGAAGTCGGACAGTTCGTCCATGTGCTGCAGCAGGGACAAACGAATGTCCTCTTTAATTTTATGGTCGGGATTCAAGTGGTTCTTATCGCTCACAAAACATCCATAAAGGTGGTGTAATGCCAGTAGTTGACGATTAAATATTTTTTAATGAATCCCTTTCTTTTAAAATGTTGTACAATTATGTACAACATTTTAATTTTTTTTGTAAATTCAGCAAATATCATTATGTTTTTAATATAATTTCTGTCAATCTACACGTAAGTAAATAAAAATTAAATAATTTTCGCAAATTGTATCAAGAAAAAAGTCTTTTGTCAATTTTACAGTTCTTATACTAAGCTTTTGTTATAAATTATATGTATAGAATTTCTTTTATCATGTAATAAAATTATTCTCACCCTGCGCAAGGCGCATGTCTTATCTAGTATACATTATTTGTCAAGTAATTTTTGACAAATGTCATTTTTACAATTATTTTCACCAGATAAATGTGAATTGCATGTTAAAATGATGACATGGCTTAAGTTTAAATGTGATTTAGACAATTACATTTAATGCTTATTTATTTACATTTTTGTTAAACTTTTTATAATATGGTAATAAATTATACATTATCATTAAAGTAAATATATCCAAATATGACAGTAAATAATATAAAATATTTTATAAATTTCGAATATTATTTATAATTATACAATTTTATTATTAAAACATATTTTCAAATTGTTTTACAGTTTTTTAAATTATAAAATTTTAACTGTAATATTATTCGCCTCTTTTATGTATCTAAAATTCTAAAATAATGTTAATTTGTACTTTTTGACAATTATAAATTTTTATATTAATTTATACAAATTAATTTAATATATTTTCCCAGAATAGATAAATCTATCTAAGATTATAATTTAAAATATATACATATATATTCTTTAGTATAATTTAAAATTAACAAAAATATTATTTTTCTTTATTTTAATCAAAATTTATATTACAATATTGGTAAAATAATAAAACCTAAAATAATAATAAAATATTATTTTTAATATATTTTCAATTTTAAATTTTAATACTGAATATGGTGTAGAAAAACACCTAGTTAATAGAAATTTAGAGAGTAGTAATTTTAATTCTCCTCCAGATTGTTGGTTTCTTATGTATTTGTAACATGTTATATGTATTAAATGGGTCGGGGCTTAGATACCCTAAAGTAGTAAATATATTATCCAGTTACATATATATTTGTACCATATTTTGCTATGCCGCATTTGATTTTCCTAAATGCATATATTTAGGAATGCATTTATTAAGTTCAAAAAAAATGCATATATTTACAAAAATGTACGAACATATATAAATGGAAACGGAAAAATCCAGCACTAACTGATTTTATATTAGAAATATAGCCGCACGTTACAAAATAGGTACCACACATAAGCCACTATGCATGCTTTTAAAACATATACTAAACATGCATACATACATTTATATAATTTTTGTCATCCTTTAATAACTTTCATTAATTATCAAACTACGTCGTCTTACGTAAGTATCGCTTGTATTTAATCAAAGCCACAATGCTCCAACACGCTTTAGCATCGGAACGAGAGAGCGATTGAGATGAAGACTCATGACTTGATTGGCTCCACCAACAAGTTGACCTCCTATGAACACCACGGGAACGGTCGGGCTGCAGCCGAGCTGAGCCAATGCTTGCTCTATCTCTTTTCCTCTCTTGATCTCGTCTAGCTCATAGATCGTCGGGTTCACACCAAAGTCTAGAAAGAGTGTTTTGATTGTGTGAGACATGCAGCAAGAGTTCTTGCTAAAAATCACTACCGACTTCTCGGAGATCATCTTTTGTAGCTTTTCCATTTGTGTGAAAATTGTGAATCAAAGATTGAAAATTGATTTGCAGTAGAGAAACCGGGAATGTTTTGATCAAAATGTATAACAAGGGCTGATTACTGGAATACTATAGGACTTTTAAAGAGATTTCGATATCTTTGTGTGAAGATGAGAAGTGAATTTGGGTTTATGTATTTGATGTTGTGAAGGGTCTATAAGGGTTGTTTATATATAACTTCCTAAGGTACGTAAAGCTATCATAATATGGGGTTGTAGCCTTGTTTTTTAAGAATCAAGTTTATTCGACAATGAATAACAAATTTTAAATAATGAAATTAAGATAGTGGAGAATCTGAAAATTTGAGGCCAAGATCTGTTCACAACTTCTTCATTCTTGCCTCTTACAATTACAGGTAACGAATAAAACTT
This sequence comes from Raphanus sativus, assembly GCF_000801105.2. NCBI lineage: Eukaryota > Viridiplantae > Streptophyta > Magnoliopsida > Brassicales > Brassicaceae > Raphanus > Raphanus sativus. The sequence goes on from NW_026615829.1 coordinate 22,459, forward strand.
TCAACTTTTTTTTGTAAAACAAAAACTTTCTACTAATTCGATAAAACGTACAGAAAACAAAATCTATTTTAGATGCGAGCAATATATAGATTTTTATGAACTTATGCGAGGAATATTTTATACGGACAAATCTTTATAGTACGGCCAGTCGACCACACATTTTCATTGTCAAATGAGATATATCACATTACGTACATTTAATTAAGTTCATACTGCGCATAGATCCATAGTTTCCATATTTTTTTCTGTTCTGAAGATTAAAAAGTTTGTGGGCCCATTGGATCTTAATCTGTTATCTGAAGATTAGAAAGTTTGTTCTATCAAAAATAAAAATTTACTATATCACCCTATAACAACGGGGCTATTTGAGTAGTAAAAAAAAAAAAAAAAAAAAACTTGAATTCAAAAGGAACAAATTACTAACACATAGGTCTTAAAAATATTTCTGGTTAGCACAAAGAAAAATAATTAAAATATTTTCCTAGTCTAAACCATAAAGAGATTAAATCAAGATCTTAATCCAAATTACAATCATCACTACTTAATAAATAAATTAACCATCACCTAGACAAAACAAAAACAAGTTGCAAGAGCTAATAAAATTACAAATTCAAGTAACCACGCAAGCAATTGAGAAACAAAACTAAAACCAAATGATAAAAGCAAGTTCTGGATATATGTTATTAACATAGTTGATCAGATGCTAATCTATAATGCTAACCAAGCAACCAAGTATTAATCTTTAGGTCTAAAAACACAAAAGTGGACTAATTCATTCTAATGATCTTATACATATGCTAATCGTGAAACTAAAATCAATTATCATTGGTCAGATTACAATAAACTATGCATGATTCACAAATTTATTTAACCACTAATCATCTTTAAAAGTAATTTTTACTAGCCTAAGAAAAACACCTAATTGGTTGATTATCAAACATTTTCAAACATATTCTGGACATGAAACAACTAAATGCCTATATTACGATTATCTAAGTCTAATCTAGCAATAAAAACACTAATCAAGCAAGGATTAAAATAGATGAAGAATTAAGCATCCTAAATAATCATCCAATAAAATTTAAACTCATGAGCTCTAAAGAAACTACTAACTTATTTCTATGAAAGTATGTAAAATCATGACAGATTAATGCATAATCAAAATGTTGCATAAACTCAAAAGAGCATATATATTTTTCATCAAAATGAAAATTTTTTTATAGAGACAGAAAATATAGATCTAGGCTTTTGCCTAAAACATGTTTTTAGTGGTCTAAAAACATATTTCATATTATATACCCTAATTACCTCACATTGCTATCAACTCCCTTTTCTCTTGTAATTACCACAAACATCAAGTCTAGGCCTATACCTTCCAACAGATCCCCATATACATTATACTTTATCTTGAATACTACTTACGCTCAGTCATCTGCTTGCAGTATATGTTAGAGCAAGCTGATGATTTCTAACTAAATCTCTAGCATGACTTGATCCAACGGCGATATCATGGTATGGGCTAGAGGAAGTAGCAATCTCTTTTCCTTTTCTTGAGCATTGACGGATTGAAGCCATCATTTCAGTTGACATGATGCAGATCAGAGAGTTACACAATTTCACGGCGGAAGATCATAAATTATAAATAACAAAAAGAGAGAGTTATGAGCTACCTTTGGTTGCAAGAGCAAGTGAAGAAATGAACTCATTACTTATAGAAGGGTACCACAAGAAACAAAGTGACATCATCATTAGGTCTAGAAATCTCTAATGTGGCGGCATGTTTATTACTTTCCTAGGAACGATGCTTCCACTTCTCGAAGTAAACCATAATTTAGTGCAAACTAATTTAAAACCGAGATTCAGTTTGGTTTATAACAATTGGCTTGTGGTTATCTAAAAAGCATGTACTGAGGACGAAGCTTGAATCCCATTTGAAAGACAAATGCCGAGCTCATTACTTTCCAAGACTAATTATATAAAGTTATAAAGATTGACTTCGTCGCTCACAATGAAATGGGGAAACTTATTGTTGGAGATATAAATTACATTTTTCGACAGGGCCTACCAAGTAACTGATACACTAAAAAATATATTTGTTATTGTAAGTTAACAGTGGTTGTTATAATGTTGTAGATTCAATTATAGAAAACGAGTTTACATTTTATTTCTCTGAGATCAATATAAAGCTAAAACAATCAAATATTTTTAAACTAAGAAAGCGTAAAAGCAAGTTACATATTGGTTTAAGGTTTTCAGATGATTAAGAATGCTAGCATAGGGTGATCAAATCGGGTGTTAAACAGATGTGATTCAAACAATTATTCAAGTTCAAGTAAGCATGAATCTAAAACTGGGAGCACATGAATAGATCAGTCCACTGTCGTGGTGCTTCACATTTATTCAATCGATCTCAATACCTAAACTGTCGTTTGGACTGAGATGCGATAACAAATATGAAGATTAAGTTTTATTTTTTACAGAACATCCTAACATCTATTTTCGCTGGCTAGGAATGAAATTCTCATTCATTTAATGTCTAGCAACCTATAACATTTTTGATGAATAGGTTAAGCCTAGATTCATACACTAAGTGATCAGTTTAGTATAATTATTAAGAATTAAAAAGAATGAAGACAATCGATTTATAAATAATCTATGTCTAGCTCACCGATCTAACACCCTAACACACTCTAAACTAAGGAAGCTGACTACTCAACCAAGAAGCAAGAAAACACAGAGATTAAAACTGAATAATACATCATTGCAATTACAAAAGAAGTAGAAATTGGGTTCATGGGATTCTTCTCTAAGGTGAGAGAGAGATCCTTCCCCCTTTACAAGGTAACAAAGTTGTAATATGAAAAGCTCTACAGTCTTATTTCTCTTTGAAAACTTGCGTCGTAAATAAAAGAAAAGAATAAGAGAATATATCTAAAGGTCGATGGCGGCTCAGATAGAAATATAGGATGATTAGGGAAAACCCCAAAATATCGTGTACTTTCCTTAAAAATATATGCCGCTGGAGTAGACTTTCGGGTGCTCCGCTTGGCTGCTGTTGGGATCAAAATCGGTTACGACGAAAGAAATATTTCATCTCTAAAAATGAAATATTATTGCAGGAACTAAAACCTCGTATAATTAGAAAAAGTTAAACGATAATGTCTTTTTTGCCCTTCATTAAAACTGAATCAAAAAATCGACCAAAAATAGGAAACGGAGTTTCGAACCCAGGCCTATGGCCACTGGACCACTTTAGGTTTTTGATATTCTTTCAAGTTATCCTGTATATATACCAATAATTTAAATAAAACTTTAAAAATTCCGCCCCGTGTAATTTCCGCTTAATCCCAATTTTCTCATTAGGCACTAGGTCCGATTCGACCGCCCGACTAGCGTCTAACGAGTTTTTGAACAGGGGTTGTAACTGAGCTCGGCTCACTTATATCTAAAAGATGGCATAAAGTCACGTCGGCTTGGAGAAAATGAAAGAACATCATGATATATTCAGTAAACGTCTTTAAAGCTTTCTCTGTTTACCTTGTTCTTGACAAAAAATAAAATCTTTGTATTCATATCTTGATATATTCAGTAAACGTCTTTTAAATAGCCCACCATCGAATTTGTGCATACTTTTAATATGTGCTGAATTCAGATTAAACACACGTAATCTAAGTTGACGCAGGTTACCATAATTAAGCTACTACTTTATTATGCTACTAAAATTATGAAAAGATTTTATAGACAACTCTATAACAAATAATTTTACCTGACTTATGAGGATTTCTCTAATTACATCATCTCGAACTGTCCTATAAAGATTCACGTCTAAACGATTTTATTTGCGCCATATTGAAGTTACTTTTTTAATCTACATAATTATTTAATAAATCGTTTTTTCTGGACCTCAAAATCTAGATTTTGTGAAACACAAATATTAATAAACTCTTAGTAAAACCCATTGGAGTAAGAAAGATTTCACAAAAAGTTACTAATTTTACTTTTGAAGAGGAAAAAAAGAGAGCATTTTAGGTTAGAAAGATGCGAAAGATTCAGTTTGTACTGTATTTTTTTTTGTTACAGTCAGTTTGTGTAATTTTTTGGCTTAATATCTTTTAGATATCTTTAATGTCTTGCAATCGACTGATGTGACAAGTATCAAAGGTTATTTTGGTAAAGTATACAACTAAACAATGGTTTCCGCCTTAAATTTATCATTCACTATCCGGTGATTTTCAGCTTATTGTCTCAACATTTTTGGAACATGTGCAAAATGCAAATAAGCGGTTGGGGCATAAATTGCCTGCCTGTGCTTTACTGCATTCGATTTTTTTTTCTGAAATGCATGCATGATGGATATGTAAATATAAAAATGGAAAGTGAGAAAGCCAACCACACTCCGCAAAGCAGTGGTTCGTTCCTTGATCTACAGATTTTGGAGTCAGAGAAACAATGAGCTTCACAACCAGGTACATATGCCGTCTTCGAAGTGATAGATAGAGAAGTCAAGAACATTATCTGGGGAAGATGCCACAACCGCCAGTTTAGACATCTAATGTCTTTTTGGATTTGATAAGCCACCAGGCTGGCTCATCCTTCTTGTACATCTTCCATGCTTTTACTCTTGTTGTCATGGAAGTTTGTTTCGTAAAGGTCTTTACTTTGTAACATCCTTACTTTTATTCATAATGATATTTAACATTCTTAGCAAAAGAAAAGTGAGAAATCCAACGCTAACTGTTTTTATTATAAGATATAACAACACATTATAAAATAGATATCCACATTTATCTATCTTTTATAAACTTAGATAGACAAGACAAACATATTCATACATGTATATTGCTACTGTCAGTTTCTGACTAGTTCTAGTACATTATGAATTATCAAATTAAGTGCGTTCTTCCGTTAGTCCCGTTTATATTTAAATCAAAGCCCCAACGCGTTTAAGCATCGGAACAAGAGAACGATTGAGATGAAGACTCATGACTTGATTGGCTCCACCAACGAGCTGACCTCCTATGAACACCACCGGAACGGTTGGGCTGCAGCCGAGCAGAGCCAATGCATTCTCAATCTCTTTTCCTCTACTGATCTCGTCTAGCTCATAGATCGCCGGGTTCACGCCGAAATCTAAGAAGAGAGTCTTGATTGTGTGAGACATACAGCAAGAGTTATTGCTAAAGATAACTACTGGCTTTCCGGAAATCATCTTCTGTATCTTCTCCATTGGTTTTAAACTGGAAAAAGTTGAGGAAAGCGACCCGCAAAGTATCAAACTGAGTTTTCCTTGGTGAGATGAGAGATATACTAGGGATGAAAATCGGAAAGTTGGAGACCTTGGAGAGCTTGATGTCTCTGGGTGGAGATGAGAAGTGAATTTAGTGACTTTAGTGTGTTTCCGTGTTTGATGTACTGAAGGGTCTATAAGGGTCCTTTATATAAGGTACGTAAAGCTGTCATATTATGTGTTTGATGTAGCGCTTTTTCTAGAGAATTCACTTTATTTTTTTGCTAAAAATTAATTCACTTTATTCCACTTTAAATAAAGAGCACATTTTAAATAATGAATATTAAAATAATGGGAGTATAATTTACAGCTAAAAGAATAAACTATCAGTTCATTCGGTAAAACGTACAGAAAACAAAATGTGAGGAATATTTGCTACGGACGAATCAAGTCATGTCTTCATAGTACGGCCATATATTTTCACCGTCTAAATATATATTTTATCTGTTTCATTATAGTTAAATGATGTGATAATCATGCATAGTGCATAACATTCATTGTCTTTTTCTTTTTTCTTTAAGGCATGTAGCGTTAATTGTATTAACCAGCAAATTTTGAATTCGGACATGTGTTGTGTGTGTTGACGCTATACAAAATTTTATGCTTTGCGATCCTCTTGTCTTATCAGTTCATAAATAAACTATGGTAATGCTAATTATTTATAACGAGGGTTTTCTAAGCCAAAGCGATAACATTCAACATAGTTTCAAAACCTCAATCAAAGCTTACCCTTTTGTCATATACACATGTTCATGATAAAAGTAGAGCTCTTCTTCGTGAAGACTCGAGATCGTAGGATATCTCCAGAATAATCTTTTAACTTCGTTGTGTTGAGGATTACGTGGCCTCTTAACACACCATGAAAACATTTTATTCTCAGGAAGTTTTCATCATACATCGATACTGGAAATAAAAGTAAGTTTTCTAAGATTCTTGACGTCGCTAATATTCGATCTCATTCCATGACGATAAGGCCCAAATGGAACAATATTGTTTTTGTTTTCTTTTGTACTGCAGGATCGAAGGTGCCCCAACATTTTTTTTTTTTTGATAAGTAGCCCCAACATTATGCGAAGAGTCGTTATTCATATACTACTAAATTACAACGTGATCGTATTTACCGAACATGTCTTACGTACGTACGACAATCAACAACGCACATATCGATTTTAATTCAATAACCTCTTGATTCTTTTGCTAAGTATTTGTTTTTTTCTTTTTTGGTAATCAAAAAATACAAATATGATATTATCATGAATGCCTATCTAGGAATTTTTTTTGATGAAATTATTTTGGGAAGAACAATTTTATAAAAGAGAAAAAAATTAAGATAACACTAAACTAAGTTTTTGTCAAAATAATAATGAGATTGTTTGTTAAATATTACAAAGGGAGCTTACAGGCCAGCAGATTCTCCCTTGCTAAAAAAAAGAGAATAAAACAAGGAAGTGTGAGATAACCGAGTAGGAGTGACGTCGATACTGCATCTCCAGCAGCAGTGGTGGGCGTACAGTTCGGTGGTGTTCGACATTCTTCTCACAGGAAGATCGTGGCATCGGAGGAAACGAGGTGAATCTCCCCTTGTGATTCTTTCATTGACGGTTGAGAACAATTTTTGATTTTCAAAGATTATGAATCCGAGCTAACGGAATGCCGGGGATATGGGTTGAACGAAGCTAGTCAGGAGAACTTTGATTTGGAAAATTTTATTCGAGTCGAAACTTGTGATTGAATTCTTTATTCTCGTTTTTAGGTTGATTAAAAAAATCGAGTAGGTCAGTAGGAGTTCGACTTAGTCATAGTCATAGTCATAGTGGTGAGCCAGATCTGCATAAGGTCACATTATTCTTAGCGTTTTCATTTTTTTTGCGAGAATTATATTTTATATTGATTAATTACCTTGAAAATAGCTTGTAGCTCGGAGGAGACGATTTTACATATGAAGTCTATTATTTCGCCCACTCCATATTCGATAGATGGTGCCATGAGCTACAAGCCTGCTTATTGTCCTTAGGAATGTCTTGTCCCTTGCATCCTACACACTCATGATCATATTATCCACATTTTTTGTTTATTTTTGGAATGTAGTTAAGTGTTTGACTGGTTTCTTCTACAGTCGGTAGCTGTTAATAATGTTTCAAAACAATCATTCAAACTGTTACGGATAGCTTTAAACTGTTTCAAATCTCTTAAAATCAAAAGTTGGTTCCAGCTAGTCTTTGTGTTACGGGCAGTTGCGGGTGGATAAATAAATATAAAATTAATTTTTAAAAAATTAAAATGAAAATATTATAAATAAAAATATATACATATTTATATATTAATTTAAATTCACAAATAGTATCATAATGTGTTTTATAAAAACTTTAAACTAACTACTCATTAGAATTTTTAAAAGATAATATACATACATATATAAAGATATACACATATATTCAAATTTTTTTTATTAAAGTTATAACTTTCAACTAATAAAAAAATTAAATAAATAAACATAATATTATTATTAATCATATTATATTAATAATTATTATATTTTGTAATATTCTTTTAATTGTTATAATATGTTAATATTGGTAATCTATTATTAAATAGCTGCAATATCTTATAATCAACCGGTCACAAATATCGTGCAAACGCCATAATTCGTAAATGTTGTGCCGTTATACAAAACACTTAATAATGATTGAAACTACGACCACCAGTATTTTCAAACTCCCGCAACTACATCCATTGCGTTTGAACCAGTCTCATAGAGTAAATTTACAACAGGTTTAGGATTAAGATAAAAAAATGGGGAACCGAAAACTTCGTTTAGTAAGCAAATGATCGGACGTGATTACTGAAAAAAAAGAAGAAAAACATTGCTAGCTTGAATGAAATGGATACAAAGGCATGTGCTATGCAAGTAGAATATGCGGAACAGATGAAAAATCAATAATTCACGTCTTTCTGAATGGCCACCGGCAACTCAAACACAGGCGTTATCAAAGATTCCTTCTAACCCTGGAGTTTTTTTAATATCAACAATTATTTTCGGACATGGATTCTTTATTGTGGAGATTTCAGAAAAAAAATATGATTTCAGTTACTTTTTGTGGATTATATATGATATGGAAGAACATAGGTGATACGATATTTAAGAATACAATTGGAAATTCCCAAGATATTCTGAGTAGAGCAGAAAACAGAAGCCGTTCTATGGGCTGAGGCACAACTTAGAGATTTTAACATCAATTAAGTGGAGCCAACAAATGGTAAGTATAAAATTGTGTTATATTGATGGAGCTTGGAGAGAACTTAATATGTATTCAGGTCAAGGATTGTTCCGCAGCAATGAATATCCGATAGAGTTTATCACTGCTATATGCAGAATATGAAGCGTTGATATGAGTTTAAAGAGTGCATGAAAATCCTACAAATCACACACGTGATGTTTGCAGGATCTTCTAGTCTTCAACTCCAGCGTCCGAGCGTCCAGCTTCCTCACTTGACGGATGGCCGACAACCTTCAAATGATCTCGTCCATCAGCTTTTACCGTCCCGAACCAGCATCCCCGTCTGACGCTGGGAGACCAGCTTCAATCTTCACTCAAACCCAGTGTCCACTCGATCCCCGACCGCCAGCTTAGACCCGCGTCCAACTCCAGTGGTCGTCTTTGCCCGCCCATAGACCAGACAACTTCCCCATGTTACAACGATTCTAGTGGTCGACTCTAGCGGTAAGCCCCGACCACTGGTGGACCTATCCAACTCAATCTAGCTGAATTTTTTGTAACAACAATCATAAAAGGAAAGATTGGTTTTAAGAGAAAAATATTTAAGATTAGCAAGCTAAATTTTGTTAACTTAGCTCAACTAATAGTTTTATTTAAAATGTTATCTATTGAACGAGAACATAAATGTAAACACAGACAATCGAATCTTTTTTTTGTAACGCGGTTGGACGTTTATTACATTTAAGGCTCAAATATATATGTTTAAAGAAGCAAAATAATATTTTTGAATTTTGTGTTTTCTTAGAGAGAATACATAAAGAAAGAAATATTTAATTTTTGAATATGTATGCTTTCTTCATACCGACTGAACTTGCTTTGCCGGATTTTAAATTCCTACAAAACGACAAAAATGGCGAAATTTGTTAGAGAATTACTCTTCGTAATAATGATATCAAACTAGTTACCATTACAATGCAATGTGTATTAATTGAAAGTTTCATACCTCTACAATATCAAGTTTGTCTTCGTCCTTTAAACGTGAATTTCATCGTTTTCTCTGGACACAGTGTCATCATTTTCTGTAGTTGCAATCTCCACATTCTCTAAATGATCAACTTTATCTTCTTTGTCCTCTAAAACAAGAGTCTCATCATTTTCTGTGGACACACTTTCCACAGTCTCAATAATATTCGATACAAAGTCAGCTTCATCTTCATTCTTTAAAACATGAGTGTCATCATTTTCTGTGGGCACAGTTTCAATAGTTTCTGAAGTGGCAGTCTCTACCTTCCCTACAAGATCAACTTTTTCTTCGTCCTTTAGAACAAGAGTGTCATCGTGTTCTGTGGACACACTTTCGACTGTCTCTACATTCTCTACAAGATCAACTTCATCTTCATCCTTTAAAACAGAAGTGTCATCGATATCTGTGGGCACATTTTCGACAGCTTCTGAGGAAATAGTCTCGACATCCTCTACAAGATCAACTTTATCTTTGTCCTTTAAAACAAGAGTGCCATCGGTTTCCGTGGACACACTTTCGACAGTTTCCAAGGCAGCAGTCTCGACGTTCTCAACAAGATCAACTTTATCTTCGTTCTTTAAAACAAGAGTGTCATCGTTTTCTGCAGACACACTTTCGACAGTCTCTACATTCTCTACAATATCAACTTCACCTTCATCCTTTAAAACATGAGCGTCATCGATTTCTGTGGGGACATTATTGATAGCTTCTGAGGCGGCCGTCTCTACATTCTCTACAAGATTAACTCCACCTTCTTCCTTTAAAACAGAAGTGTCATCATTTTCTGTGGACGTAGTTTTGACAGTTTCCGAGGCAGCAATCTCTACATTATCTAAGAGATCAACTTTATCTTCGTCCTTTAAAAGAAAAGTGCCATCGTTTTTTGTGGACGAACTTTCGTTCTCTTCAAGATCATCTTCATTTTCATCCTTTAAAACATGAGTGTCATCGTTTTCTGCAGGCGAATTTTCGACAGTTTCTGAGGTGAGAGTCTCTACATTCTCTACAAGGTCAACTTCATTTTCCTCCGTCAAAACAAGAGTGTCATCGTTTTCTGTGGATGCACTTTCGACAATCTCTACATGATCAACTTCATCCTTTAAAACAAGGGTGTCTTCGTTTCCTATAGAGACAGGTTCGATAGTTTCTGAAGCGGCAGTCTCTACATTCTCTATAAGACCGACTTCATCTTCGTCCTTTAAAACAGAAGTGTCTTTCAAAATAGAAGTGTCATCGTTTTCTTTGGACTCGGTTTCAATATTTTCGGAGGTAGCAATCTCTACATCCTCTGTGGTCAAAACTTCTTGAACTTCCGACTCTGTTGTTACAGAAGTGTCTACGTCCGGTTTTGGTTCTTCAACCTCGGGAAGTAGAATCTCAGTGTCAACGTCACCAGAAGTTTTATCTTCCGTACTTTTTTCCTCTGGTACAACTGTCTCACTATCAACTTTTTCTGCTATTCAACCAGAAAAGAAACATATGCATCAATGTTATCTACACAATACACAACACACCTCAGAGAGAAAAGTTATGTATTATCTACGTTAGGTTTTTAACTTCTATATCAAATATCTGTTATAGACAGAAATAACAGGATGGTAAAACTTTAAACATAAGCCCTGTTCTTTTGGTAAACGCTGGTGGCAGCGGCAGCGACTGAAAAATTACACATTTTTCCATCTGAAATATTGTTCCGGTGAGACGCACGCACTTAATTTCTTCAGTCGCAGCGGCAAAAGGCAATAGGTAATCTGACGCTTGAAATATCAGCGTCAGCCGTGTCTCCTTTTTCAGTCGTTGCGGCAAGCTGCGATGATTAAATCACTTTCAAAAGCACCCATCTATGTCTCCGTCGAAGTGTTATTTTCAAGTCGTTGCCGCTGCCGCCAGCGTTTACCAAAAGAACAGGACTATAATAGATCACATGGAAAAGAAAAAAATCATCACAAAATAAAAGGTTTGTTTGTTAAATAGCTTCATTGGAAAAAAATAATGTGATATAAAAGCATGTTAGAGCATCACGTCCCAACTTTATAATTTATTCCAAAAATGGAGTGAGAAATGGAGTATGAACAAAAAATTAAAAAATTACTCCATTTGGGAAAAGATTTACGTTCAATTTATACGAATTTGGCTATAAGCTTAGTCTCTAAAATATATAAACGTCTAAACCATTAATTAGATTATAGTAAATTATTTGCATACCCTTTTGTTCATCCACAGGCAAGATGCTCTCATTTACGTCGTTAACGGTTTCCTCCGTCACAATATTTTCCGACACTATCCCTGTCACCAACGGCAAAGTGGTTGTTTCCTTTTCCTCATGCTTTTGTTCATCATTTGTCTTTCTCTCAGCCTTCTCGCCACAATCTCCAGCTTCATTTTCCTCCATTTTATTATTTTCCATGGTGGTTTGTGGCTGGTCTGAAGATACCACAGCCGAGATGTCGTTCGTTTTCTGGCACCTGCAGCTTTCTTGTGTTTTAATTGTCTCGTTCTCTTGGCCCCTCACTGATTCAGCTTCCAAAGGTTTTCGGACCATTGTGGTGTTTCCCGTAACAACATCGTGTTTTGATTGTCTGCAACCCATTTCTATATACTTCCTCTAACTAAAATCAATTGAGTCTGTGACGAGAAAGAATCAAAGGTTGATAGAAATATATAGGAAGCTCCGATGAACTTTTACTGAAGGAGATTAACGGTAACTATAAACTAATTTCAGTTGTTTATTTGCGTTCCGGTTCAGTTTGTTCGAAAAAGGTTCTTTTGTTTGTTTCTGTGTTCCAAACTTTAATTAGGCGATATCATTTTTCAATATAAACTTAAGATCATTTAGTTTTCTTTTCTTATAATAGAACATAAAGGTTGTTTATTTAGAGAGTCACGAAGCTACCCTAAACTAAGAAAGTTGAGGATAGAGAACAAATTAACGAACAGTTCTTTATAAGTTATAACAAAGAAATTTAAAACAAGATAAACGTTTTTGTTTTGTATTCATTTGACAGAAAAACATGATCATGTATGATTGGTAATTTGGTATAGAGAAAACGGGTATTTAAATACTAAACATACTCAAATTTGCCACAAAAACATAGACTTTTCACTAATCCAAAAATACCAAAATTACCTTGACTAAGCCAATTTATGTATGAGTTTAGTGAAAGATAAGCCGTTTATTGTTCAAGACGCGTTTTAAAAACTAGGCATGTAACTCAATTTCCAAATCAAAATCAGAAGAACCCTAAACAATAAAAGCACATGTTTTTAGAGGTATACACGACGTCAAAGTTTTATAAATAATAGAATAACCAACACAACAAGACAATAGAAAACCGGGCCTCATGGTCTGTGGTAAAGGAATCTTGGCTGAGATATCCGCCATCACGAGTTCGAGTCCCGGCCACAGCTGATTTAACATGGTTTCCGTTTGGCCTCCAGGACCTTCCTCGCCAGTTCCGGTTGGACGCGCTGGGATAGTCGGACTAAGTGAAATATCCGATACCTGAATTATCAAAAAAAAAAAAGACAATAGAAACATCATTCTCACTATCCAAGTTGTGCTGCTCCTTTTGAACCAAGTTGTGACCCTTCTTCATATACAAACACAGCATATCAATATCATGTAAAAGTGAAACATAAAGAGAACAACACAAGCATACCTGATCCTTCTTTGGCCGATCTCGTGGTCTTTTTGGCCTGTGTTCCACCCTCGGTTTTGAAAAACTAACCTTGGTATGTCCTTCTTCTATGCATTTTGAGCAAGTCATAATGCGTTTATCACGACTTAGCTTAGTCTTACTTGTTGACTGTGAAGATGACGCTTTTTTTACTAACATAATTACTTGGCCTTCCTCGACTGCCTAACCTATTTGGTAAAGGCAGGATAGGTAACATGTTCAAAGTCGGCCACAACTCTTCATCCCTTCAACATGCCTAATACTATATTCATAATTCTTTCTTCATCTTATAGTAGTGTAGTAATCTTAAACGTAGTCATCCACTTTCTGCTTCTATCCGGAGACCACACAAGCGGCATGATGGCATTGAATTCCATTTAGTTGCCACATCCCACAACCACAAGTTTTCAGATTCATATCAACACTATATACAGCAGCCATGGTGATCAATTTCGAAGGCACTACCTGTAGCCATATATCTAATACAATTCTGACACAGATTCTATTTCAACATGAACTCGTTTGGTCTCTTCACCAATCTCTACAGCCGTAAGCTTTGGATTCAACTTCAATCTTTCAGAAAACAGCTGAGCAATAGATGAACTCTTCAACATTTTGGAGTAACCAGACCTTACACAAGCATGCTCATTGATATAGACCTTTATCTGCAGCTTATAATTCTTCTTCTCATATGAGCAATACACTCTCCAAGAACAATCATAATCTTTATTCGAGCAAACACCTCCAAGCTTCAATTGTGTTGAAATGAATTTATGGGTTTAGGGTTCTTCTGATTTTTATTTCGGAATTGAATTACATGTTTCTAAATTTCTAAACGCGCCATGAACAGTAAACATGAATAGTAACGTAAGAAGTAAACTGCTGACTAACTACAATTATCTTTGACTAAATTCATACCTAAATTGGCTAGGTCAAGGCAAGTTTGGTATTTTCTTTAATTAATGAAAAGTCTATATTTTTGGTGAATTTGAATAAGTTTGGTATTTAAATGCTGTTTTCTCGATTGATATAGCTAGTAACTTTAATATGCTATATCATTGCAAAATGGTATAACTTATATCACTTTGATTCAACAGAATTGGTTGAAAGAAATTTGCATAAATATACAAATAAGAAAAGGAATATGGCATAAATCCGGAACTTAAATTTGAACCGGATTGAAGAAAACCCAATTGTTTAATATGATTCGAAATGTAAAATATGCGAACAGAATTTTTAAAGTGATACAAAACATATCCAAACCAAAGTGTTATTGAGTCAATATAAATATTTGAAACATACATATGTATTTCAAACTATCAGTTTAATGTATATTTTGATATGCTATATAAACCAAGTATTAAAACTTAAATAAATACTTTAAATA
>NW_026615830.1:0-37047 GCF_000801105.2 Raphanus sativus
ACCGTTTCCACCTTGCTGCGGCTTGATACACAAAGACATACTCTATGCGTTTTGAGTATCTCGAGCAAGTTTCGAACTTGTCTATCACTTGTAACATGAATGGGAGGACTGCTTGGAGTCATCATCATTTCTGCTGGTAATGAGTAGCTAATCTCCACAGTCACTGATCTCATGTCCAGGTTATAATCTTCTTGAGCCATTGCAACAAGTTCAGCATGTGTTGAATCTTCATTCAATAAAAACAATCTTGCTCCTTTGAGATCATCAACCACAAAATCCCAACGGAAATCTCTCAACAACCATTCTCCATACACTGCATGTAACTTAAAAATCATCTGCAAATATTCAAAATAAAACACATTAGTAAACATAGAGAAAATGAAGAAGTTCAACAAACATTATCGCAGACGACTTAGATTTAAGTCGTCCAGAAGACTTAAAGGTAAGTCGTCTAAAGAGGTCACTTTTGCAATTGAAAATTAAAAGGGACGACTTAATTCTAAGTCGTCCGGCTTTGTTTGTTAAAAAAAAAAATTCAGACGACTTATATATAAGTCGTCTACGAAAAACGGGCTAGTTTTGCATTTGACCGAATCGTGTCAGATCTTTGACTATTTCTGGACGACTTATAAATCAGTCGTCTCTGGAAAGTAAAAATTTCAATATTTTATTCAAACTAGACGACTTACACGTAAGTCGTCCCAGGTTAGTTTTGTAATTGAAAAATAAAACTTGAAATTTAACTTTCTCCAGACGACTTAACTAAAAGTCGTCCAGCTAGACGACTTAATTTAAGGTCGTCCGGGATAAGCAAGGTTTGGACGACTTAATTGGGAAAAATTCTGGACGACTTTGCTTTCCCCGGACGACTTTAAATTAAGTCTTCTGACGGGACGACTTTATATTATGTCGTCTAATAAAAATTAAATTATGAAGTTTTATTTTTCAACTACAAAACTAACCTAAGACGACTTACACGTAAGTCGTCTAGTTTAATAAAATATTGAAATTTTAACTTTCCGAGAGACGACTGAATTATAAGTCGTCCAGAAATAGTCAAAGATCTGACACGATTCGGTCAAATGCAAAACTAGCCTGTTTCTCGTAGACGACTTATATATAAGTCGTCTGGACTGTTTTTTTTCACCAAACAAAGCTGGACGACTTAGTTTAAGTCGTCCGTTTGACCAGAAGACTCATCAGTAAGTCTTCTACATACAGATGACTTACTTGTAAGTCTTCTACGCGAACAGATTTTGAAAAAAATTCAAATTCGTACCTTCAACTAGGTGAGATGACTTTGTTTGCACACAGGGTCTTCTCCAACCACCCAGAACCTCAAACGAAAGCAACCGTAAGTCAAAACGAAAGAAATATGGCTCCAAACAATTTTGAATCAAAAGCTTCAGTTTTTTGGATGAATATGGAGAGAAAGTGAAAGAAATGTTGTTTTTAGTTCATAACAATTGAAACAGAGAGAGTGTAAAGAGATTTACGTGCATTAAAGGGCATTAAAAGCTCCAAACAGTTCGTACAAGGTTGTTCCCACTATTCATGGCAGTGGCAATATTGTAAATACTTGAAGAAAATGAGGTTGAGACAGTAAAGAAGCCATTTTCGAAAAAAAAAAAAAAAAAGGGTTAATGGCATTTTCGTAGATAAAATGCAGATGTGGGGTTAAAAACTCAAAAAAAAAATGAGTCAAAAGAAAAGGTTAGTTTTCTGTTTGAATTCAAGTTTTGAGTCACTTTTGCAATAAGCCCTATCTTCTATGTATAGAAGAATAACAAAAACAAGAAAGAAAATTCCAGATCTTTTAGATCTTCCTCTGAGATCTTCTCCCTTTTCTGGTACAAATCCAATGAATTCTTATCAGGATTTATCAATATTCTCTACAAAACTAATAAAATACGTTCTTATTACCATTGTGCCATTATTATCGACTTCGGTTCACCAGGGTCTCAGGCCAACTTACCAATTGGTTCATGCTAATCAGGCCAATGACATTTGCATTACTGGATTCAAACCACCGATAAAAGAGGCAAAAATAACATATTCAAATGCAAACCAATCAGGCTTTTAAAAAAAAATTAATCCCGTCTATGTTTTGTCAATTCTTTGACCAAGATGAATTGTGTGTAACGGTCTCATGTTCTTGAATCAGTTAGCCTTTGTTCATCAGTGAACTCTCTCTTTCAACTAGGTCTATAGATGTGATCGTTTTACTTGTAGGTAAAGCTATTAGTACTCTTTTTTTTTGGAGTCCAGACTCAAAATGCATATAATGTAATGCCATCTTATATACTCAGATTAAATCAGCTAAAACATTAAGTCAGGATACAACATTCAGCAGCAAGACAATAATTATCAAAGCTTATCTCTCACACAGAACATAATGGCTCTTAAAATAATCTGCTGCTTTTAGCTCCTGGTGTGTCAGTATGGAATAAATGAGTTGCAAGTGTGTCTGATTAAGAATTCAGATACTGTCTCTTCGTAGCCAGAGACGTGTGAAAGGAGCTCATACACATGATAAAGGAGAGCATTACTTTCACTTGCTATATATGATGAATATGTGACACATAGTAAAGAGTACATAACAAACAAAGGGGGCAAATAGGAACTTTGAACCATGCCATCATCATGATCATTATCATTCACTAGACAGGTTTTTGATTTGTACAATGATAATTGTGATATCATCAGTCCTATTCTCATGCTCCAACCACAGTTTGTATGATTCCGCTGCAGCTGCTGCACATCCATCTCTCGGATCAGCGTATCTCCCCACCTGTAAACAACACACTTCTCAATCACATTCTATAAACAAGAGTTGTGTCTTTATGTCTTATAGATTACCATATCAACAACAGCTTGGCTTGGAAGAAACTCAAAGATCCCATCACTTGCAACAACAAAGAACAAATGATTCGGCGAAAGATGAACCATAGACACTTCAGGCTCTGCGGTAACACCAATCCCCTCAGCTGTACAGTCTCCAACGCTTCTCGTGAACGCTGTTCCTGGATACATCCCGTTCTGTACCCAAAGCCTAGGCGGGTCACCTCCTTCGCTCTCTTCGCTAGCCCATGTTTGTATATTCGGATCTTTCAACCCTTCAACTTGATCAACAGTCAACACTCTTGCTCCACACGCTTTCACCCTCTCGCATTCATCTTCCCTGAAAGGCGTCTGATCATAAGACAAATCCTCTGCTAGAACTCTGTTCCTGTCTTTAACAGCCAACACAGCTCTCGAGTCACCTACATTAGCGACATAGATCTTGTCCCCAACGACAAGAACCGTAATGGCAGTGGTCCCACTCATCGAATCATCGATCTCGCTCTCGTGCAACTCCTCGTTAACCCTCAAGAAAGCAGACTTGTAAGCCTTCTCCGGATCTTGAAGCAGAGCAGGGTCTTCAGACAGCATCTCCACGACTCTGTCCTTAACGAAACTCGAGCATTGCGTACCGAACACGCCGTGGCCATCGAAGACGCCGAAGAAATGAACGTTAGGGTTTCCCTGGAGCTCGGTTTTGATGCAGTAAGCGTCTTGGTTCTCCTTATCAGGCGAGTCAGGGTAGTACCCTCGCTGAGAGAGAACAGAGTAAACCATGTCGAAATTGGGAGAAGGGACCTGGATTGATGACGAGAGAGGCTTCTCAACGACGACGCCGGGTTTGACCTTAGCGTCTCCGCCACGTCTACGAGAATCTCCTGATGATGATGATGAAGGTGGGTAACGGCTACAACATTTGCATTGAACGCAACCCATCTAGAAAAAAACAGAGTCGATGATTACACACAGGAATAAAAGATTCTTCAAAAACAGAGGATGCTCTGTTTCTGCTAGAACAAGCGGTCTCCAGGGAAACAGAGGGAAGGGTATAGGTTTGATTCAACAATGGCGTCTTCTTGGGAAGTGAAGGGTTTGGGAGATGTCATGTTGTGTAAAAGGAGGAAGATTTATGATTCAGACACAAAGACAGAATCTTTGTTTTGTCCGAAAGGTGGAATCTTTGTTTTGCCCAATCCTGAGCAGAGAGAAGAAAAAGGGAACAACTTTATTGTTCGTGTTGGTCTCTTTCTTCCTCTTTTATGTTTGATTCGTGTCTTCCTCAACGTTTCCCCTTAAAGGGTTATTGCGTCAACCCTTTGAAAGAGAAAGCGTCAAAAAAATTCGAGGAACCCTAGAAAAAGCGAAACAGAGGAATTTGTTCTTAAAGAAAAGAATGTAAAACGAGAGAGAGAGAGAGAGAGAAGAGAGAGAAATGACTTTTGGTTGATCTGACGGATAGAGTGCACGGGTGGGTTTGGCCTCTGCACGAGTTCCCAAAACATAAGATTTTTTGAGAAATTGAGTGTTTTTCCTTTCTCGTTTCGTTTCCCTCTGTAAACGGGTCGGGTATCTCAGACATTGTTTCAGTTCAAAAAAGCTTAATGGGCCTGACGAAATTATTGGGCCTTCACCTATAAATTTACCTCTCTTTCAACTGCAACTTTAGTATGCTATATACTAGACAATTATGCATCTATAACATACTTTTAAGTTGCAATATCAACGCCTTACAAAAATTAGAGGTCATCTTACTACTAAATGCACTTTCAAAACTGAAGTTACAGAACTCATGATTATTTATTTTCTTCTAATTAAAAATGGTTGCTATTTGCTTATATCAACTTAGATGTTAGGTCATTTATTTATATTTAAATTCAGATTATGTTATTCTGTCTTGTGAGGTTCATGTATGGGTCTATCAATATGTGGATAAATCATACTATAATTCTCAAAAAATCATTTGAGCATAAAATCTCTTCAAAAATAGGTTTAGGATCAGAACAAATAGAGCATAATGAACTGGACGATGTATAAACCAGATTAATGATATACTAGCATAAAACTATTTGGTAAATGTGTTGGACATGCAGCGACTAATATATCTAGGTGAAGTTTGGGAGTAACAAACATTTTTCTTCTCAAAAAGAGGAGTGAGTATCAGACTCTTTCTTAACAACTTGAGTTGGTGTGATGTTATATTTGGCATATTAATATGGTTTTAACTGTTACTAAATAAAAGACAGCTCTATTTTGAGATGGATTTAAGTAAAACATTTGTTATTTTACCAAACTAGATGAAAACAATACACAATACATTTTACAAGAGAATTGTTATTCTAATTTTAGAATTTTCTTTAAAAAATTCACCAGCACAGTCAACTAAAGGAAACGACAGCAAATCAAACTGATCAACGCAATTTCATCGTCCTAAAATAAACAAATATCTTTTATTACCAAAACAAAAACATACACCAGTTTCTAAGAATCTAAGGAAAGTAGAAACAAAATCTAAAAACTCTCCCCTATTTCAGAGGAAATGGATTTTTTTAAGACAAAGATTGTGTGGAAAACAGTCCGAAGTTCAATCTCTTCCTCACATCTCGACTGCTAATAAAACAAGCCTCTCCTCGAATCCTTTATTCTAGCCCTCCCCTACCAATGGCTCCTCTATTAACTATTCACCTTTTTAATTTGTAATTAACCTTTTTTTATAAAAACCAAAAAATATAATAAAGACTTTACCTGAGAATTAGGTTCAGGATGGCCTCAAGGAGCCGCTCCTACACACAACTCCTAGGCCTCCTGTCCTTTAACCTCCTCTTGTTCACAACCTCCACAAAGGCAGTTCGTGTTGGAGTCATTCTCCACAAGCCTTCTGCTCCAACCCTTCCTGTATTCAGAGAAGCCCCCGCTTTCAGGAACGGTGATCAA
Organism: Raphanus sativus; assembly: GCF_000801105.2. Classification (NCBI taxonomy): domain Eukaryota; kingdom Viridiplantae; phylum Streptophyta; class Magnoliopsida; order Brassicales; family Brassicaceae; genus Raphanus; species Raphanus sativus. The sequence continues at coordinate 5,773 of NW_026615830.1, forward strand.
TGCGGGAACCATGAGGCTGACTACATTCATATCGCCATGACGCTCGACACAAACTACCTCCGTGGAACAATGGCTGCTGTCTTGTCTCTCCTTCAACATTCCACTTGTCCTGAAAACCTCTCTTTTCATTTCCTCTCCCTCGCTCATTTCGAAAACGACCTCTTCACCAGCATCAAATCCACCTTTCCTTACCTCAACTTCAAGATTTATCAGTTTGATCCAAGCCTAGTCCGCAGCAAAATATCAAAATCCATCAGGGAAGCCCTAGACCAGCCTCTAAACTACGCGAGAATCTACCTCGCCGATATCATTCCCACCAGCGTTGACCGGATCATATACCTAGACTCGGACCTAGTCGTGGTAGACGACATAGAGAAGCTATGGCATGTTGAAATGGAAGGAAAAGTCGTGGCGGCTCCAGAGTACTGCCAGGCAAACTTTACGTATTATTTCACAAAAGCTTTCTGGTCGGACCCGGAACTAGTCAAAGTACTTGAAGGGAAACGACCGTGTTATTTCAACACGGGCGTGATGGTCGTGGACGTTGGTAAATGGAGGAGAGGAATGTATACACAAAAGGTAGAAGAGTGGATGACGGTTCAGAAGCAGAGGAGGATCTACCATTTGGGATCATTACCTCCGTTTCTGCTTATATTCGCGGGTGATATAAAAGCCGTTGATCATCGGTGGAACCAGCATGGGCTCGGAGGGGACAACTTCGAAGGGAAGTGTAGAACGTTGCATCCTGGTCCTATAAGTCTTCTTCATTGGAGTGGGAAAGGGAAGCCATGGTTGAGACTAGATTCGAGGAAGCCTTGTAGTGTGGATCATCTATGGGCTCCGTATGATCTTTACCGTTCATCAAGACATTCGTTAGAAGAGTAGAGGCAAAAAAAAAGCAAAACAAGATGGCACATATATTATATAATACTAGGAGAGGAGAAGGTACAAGAAGTTTTTTTAGCGATCAAAGAGAGTGAAATTTTTATTTGTAATTTTTGTAACACACACTCTTAATGCAAAAAGACGTTGTGCATGTGGCATTGACCTCAGTAGTGAAATGATATTATCATCATTATCATTTTATTTTTCTCCTATGCTTCAAGTTTTCTTTGTTCTTCTATCATTGCTCCAACGTGTGTATAGGTAGGCATTACTGCACAATTGGAGGATTTTAAAATTAATTCTTTTTAGTGGAAATGTCTAGTATCTGATCCTGTTAGAAAACGTAAGGCTGATAAGAGAGCACCATTAACCCTAGTGGTTTAATGGTTGCTTATGAATATTTTAATTAAAAAAAAAAAGAAAAGAGAAGAAACAGAAGAAGACGAAAAAGAACGCTTAATTAAGCGTTGGTGTTTGGTGTTTTTACGAGTTCCACTGACACGTGATAACTCGCAACTGGTTTTTTTATTAATTTTTTTTAATCACACAGAAAAAATAAAAAATTAAAAATTTGAAGCACCCTCTTTTTTAACAACCAGCGTTGACGATGCTCTAACATGTATCTCCTTGTGAAACCATAGTCGACTATACACACATAATCTATCTAGATTCTATGTGAAATCCTAGAAACCACAAGATTCTACAGTTACATAGAATTATGGGTCCATGTTGATGAATGAATATCATAGTTAGAAAATTAATAAACTAATATATATATATATATATATATACAACTAGAATTAATTCATTAACTGTCTAGTCATTCCAATTGAAAATCCAAATCTTCAGACTTAACAATCACAATCAACATATAATTACTAGAACATCAAAGTTTACTACAAGAATCCACAAAAATAAAATCAATGTCTTGATTCATCACGATTCTCTTATTTAAAAAGGGATTGTAGTTAAGAGATTTAAGTTTGCTCTGCTAGAAAAAGTGGAATTCAACTCATCCATGACAAACATTATTCAATGATGTAATTTATTTTTGTTCACTTAATGTGTATAAAAATTCAATTTGGTTCGCTCTCATCTTGTTCATAATTTCTCCATCATTCTTTCTCGGACAAAGCGATTTGATGTTTATGTACCACATGCATCTTTTTCTTTGTGATTTTTAGATCTTTACAGGCAGTAATTATTCATCACCATTAAGCATCATGGATCTCATAACAATGGTAAATCACACACCAAGTCGAAGAAATTCAATTGTTCATTAAATATAAGTTCATATAAATGGATTAAAAAGATTATTCTTTTTTCGCTCTTTTCATTTAGACACATAAGCAACATAATAATAGTCAAAATTAAACCCAAAAAAATTAGAAGACCTTGAATGTTGATAGTGTATTATTGGACTATTTATTTTATAAGTGAATTGTTGCGGTGTACAACTTGTGTACACATCATAGCCTTGTGAATGTACTCGATGAGAAGTCAATCTTTCCATTTCTGCTTCATCCGCCGCAATCTAGGATTTCTGCTTATCTCTGAACAATGACGCTGAAGAGAAAAAAGGATGAGGAAAAAAAAGAGGGAGAGAATGCTTCACACATGGCGAAGACTCTTCGCAGGGTTTTTGAAAAAGCGATTTTCGAAAAAAAAATATATATGTTGGGCCATCATCTTGATTGGAGTTTGCTATTCCCTCAAACATGTCTCTCTCTATCCAGGAGCTTATTGCTCGCGTCAACTCTCAGTTATTCTTGTTCCAGGATTTTTCTATCTTCAATACGATAAATGTTGAAGGAGCTTTGAATAATTTGAGGAGGATATTCACAGATTCAAGGAATTAAAAAAACATGTTGTATGTTGCATATTTCCTTAGTTGAGATAATACCATGAATACTTGAAATTACAAACATTAGTAACCAATTGTAAATTAAAAATTAATTGCGATAAATACATATGAAAAGCAATGAGAACAAGCTTCTAAAACAAAATAGTGTCCTTATTATAATTTTGAAATTATCACATGCTGCAAGTTAGGGCTGGGCGTTCAGGTACCCATTCGGGTTTCGGTTCAGTCCATTCAGGTTTCTGGTTTTCGGGGTCAAAGATTTCAGCCCCATTCGGATATTTCTAAATTTTGGTTCGGGTTCGGTTCGGATCTTTGCGGGTTCGGTTCGGGTTCAGATAACCCATTTAAAATGTTTTTAAATTTTCAAAATTCATTATATACTTTAAATTTTCAAAATCTATAAGAAAGATAATATATTACATATAAATTATCATAACATATATGTCAAAATGCCTTAATTTAACATATAAATTGGTTTTCTTTGAATATTTGGATAAAGAATCAATAGATATTTAACTATTTTTGGTGTTTTCAGTATACTTTAGCTACTTTAAACATTTACTTTTGACTATTTGCATATATTTTTCGGGTATTTTGAAAACTTAAGGTATCTTATATATTTTTATATTTTATTATACATTAATTATATATAAAAATAATGTATATTTAAGTATATAAATTTATTTCGGATACATTCGGGTACCCAAAATACTTCGGTTCGATCGGGTTCGGTTTCGGGTTTTTAAATACCGAAATTTTGAACCCGTTCGGATATTTAATCAATTTCGGTTCGGTTCGGTGTACTTTTTGGATCGGATTCGGTTCAATTTTTCGGGTTCGGATTTTTTGCCCAGCCCCTACTGCAAGTGGTAGTTATCTCCATATGTTCACATTTAACTCACTTTCTTAGCATTTAAAATATTTTACGTTTAGTAAACATTTCATAATCTAATCATATGAAAATTTTCTAAAAGTACTCCAACTAAATTTTATTGAATTTTTATTATTTTAAACTTTGTAGTTATCTAGTTAATATCTCAACTAATTATTTTTATTTATTTAAATAAATTTACTTTTAAAACTATTTTCACATACTCAAATTATATTCATTTTAATCAAACAATTAAAAAATGAAACAAAGATTAAAAACTCTCCATTTATTAAGACTTATCTAAAGGTTCCATTTTTATTTTTATGTTTAGAAATAAAACAAAATATCAAATTTCTATTGTTTAGTATTATTTTCAATATTAATTTTTTAACATAAACTAATTACTTATTTTTCATTCAGAACAAAATCTTTAAAATTATATAATTTTATCTGAAACTTAAGAAATAAAATAACTTTAGTTTTATAATATATTACTTAAAATTATATAACTTAAAATTTTAGTTTAGTTTTTTTATTTAATATCAAGTTTTAAACTTAAACTATTTACTTTTTATTCAACTTTTAGATTTTTTAAATTTCATCCAAAATTAGTTACTTCTCTTCCTAAAATTTAAAATTAAATCTAATTTAAAAAAAAAAAATTTTGAATTTTAGAGACTTTATAAATATCGTTTAAACTTATTGATATTTTTAAAATAAGCACGGTTTTAAAAGTGAATGTATTATGATAAATAAAATAACTAATTAAAATATTAAATTAGTAGCAAAAAATTTGAGAATTATAAAAAAATTAACAAAATCAGTTGAAATATTTTTATTATTATCATCATCTCATTGGATGTATTATTACTTTCTTATCCAGCATTAATTTTAGACCATTTATCATTTGAGTACTTGTTGCCTACTATTATTCAACTAATCTTTTATCACATTCTTTTAAAAAAAAACACTTCCACATGTCTTTTAATTATTTTTATCTGATTTTGTAAACATCAAGATCTGTCATTTACTGAGCACGGTAAGAAAAAAAAAATCACCAGTTAAAGATTACATTTTTTTTCAAAAGAAAAAAAAATATCTGGGATTAAAATACAAAATGTCTATAAACATAGAGGGCATATATGTAAAAGAGCCACCGTCTTCCTCCTCCTAACATGCTCCATCTCCTCCATCTCTCCGACGAAGATCCCACCAGCATGCCCTCCTCCTCGTCTCGATCCTCCTCATCATCTCTCCACCCTTGCAAACACTCTCCCTCCGCAACGCTCGACCTCCTAATCCTCCTCCTCGTCCTGTTCTCAGCCGCCTTTCTTCTCTCATCCTATTTCTCCTACCTCTTCCACTCCCTCTCCCTCCTCTCCTCCCACTTCCCTTCCCAAGATCTCTCCTCAATCCCCCCGGCCTCCTACCTCCTCGCCTTCGCCGTCTTCTTCGCGGCCTCGATCGCGTTCCTCGACCTGTGCTGCGGCCCCAGATCGAGGAGGTGTCGGAACCCGAAGTGCAAAGGGATGAAGAAGGCGATGGAGTTCGATCTGCAGATACAGACGGAGGATTGCGTTAGATCGGGAGGGAGCAAGGAGATCGATCGGTTGCCGTGGAAAGGAGGGAGCGAAGGGAATCCTGATTACGAGTGTCTGAGAGCTGAGCTGCGGAGGATGGCTCCTGTTAATGGTAGGGCTGTGTTGCTTTTCCGATCTAGGTGCGGTTGTCCTGTTGCTAAGCTTCAAGGGTGGGGACCTAAGCGTGGCCGGCGTCATAAAAAGTAAGTGACTTTTTCTTTGATTATTGCCAAAAAACACACAATTTTTAGTCTTTTGTCTGAATTTCAGCTCTCTTTTGTCTCTTTGAGTTTTGTCTGAACATAACACATTGATCGGTTTTCATCTGATTCTTGGTTGTGATTGATAATTGTGTCTTAGAAGTAAGACAACTCTCTTAGTCCCTTATGTAACTTTTCTTAAATTACTACCAAAACAAAATCTTTCATCTTGTTGAGTTTTGTCTGAATTCATTTCTCTTTTGTCTCTTTGAGTTTTGTCTGAATGTAACATAAGATATTGATGATCAGTTTCCATCCGATTCTTGTTTGTGATTGATGATAGTGCCTTAAAGTAAGGCAATTTTCTTTGTCTCTTATGTAACTTTCTTCAAATTACTACCAAACAAAATCTTTCATCTTTATTGAGTTTTGTCTGAACATAACATAAGCCATTGATGGCATTGATCAGGTTTCATCTGATTCTTTGCTTGTGATTGATGATAGTGTGTGTTTTCTTCTCTGTTAGCCATTTGATAATGAAGGATTGAACTGTGAAGTCTTTTGGTAAAAGAGAGTAGCTTTTATACTTCATGGCTGTGCTGATCAAAGGGAATCAAAGAAACATGATGATGTTTCGGTTTTGTAGTATTCATTTGGTTGTCTGTATGCGTTTTTAAACGATTAGAAAGATTTTAATTTATCCGCATGGCACATAAACATCTTATATAGCGATATTGCTAGAGTTTTGAGTATAGTAGGTTCGAAGTAGCCAAGGAAAGAATGTCCTGGCTGAGTTAGATTTGAAGACAAATGAGAATTTTGGTTATGGAGTATGATTTCTCTAGCTTAAATCGTTTTTACTAGAAGTTATGTTCCTTAGATCTAGTCTACACTGAAGCCATTGTCTTGTCTCATGCTGTTTGAAATGGTGGTTCCACGGTTTAGGTTATTAGTATTATTCTATAGTAAAACATAGGAGGGAAGGAGTATCATCAGCTTTTGTCCAGTTGATTGCCCTTATTGATAGGAAACTCCATCTTTGCTGCAACTGTTATTTATGCGCAAAGTCTCTTAGTGCTTTTGCTTTACAATTTTTTTTTTTTTCCAAAAGTTTGCTTTACTAATGATTCTTGATTTAACAAAGCTTTTGCGATTTCACTTTGACATGATGTGACTACAACATGATTCTCGAGGTACATTACTTTGCGTGATATGCATGCTGCTAGACAGTCAACTGCCAACGACCTTTAGTTGATCAATATCTTCATTTTTATTTGTCTGTACGTAACTTGTAACATTATCAACACATCTACTTTGACTAAGGTCATTGATTGGTTACTCATCAGAGTAGTCTCTTTGTTAGTCTGTTGCATTTGATCTACAATCATTATCTACACGTTCCTAGAGAAAATTTAACCTCAACTCATTCAATTCCTTTGCACTGTATCCTGATTCATTTTCGTGCCATTTATCTTCTGCAGATCACAAGCGAACTTGGCTTTAAAAGGAGGGATAGACAAGCGCTGATCAGAGATCTATGAGAGGAACTCTTTCAATCTATCACTACAGATGTTATCACATTCAATGTTTGCAGAGTTCCATCTTTAAAGAAAATCCATACAACTTCGTCTACTTCGTTTTTACCTTAGAAAATGTCCCCAGTATTACAATTTGAAACACTTTTAACTCTTTATTGAATACTACATACCATGGCAAACTAAAATAGAGGCAAATCTAATTTCGAATAATGGTTGATGTGAATATTTTCTTGTTTAATAGGATAATTAGACTCCTTCAATTGAGACCTTAGTGACTTTGTATTCAAAGTGGTTACGGTCATAGAATCTTAGCTAGCATAAAACTTTTTTTCTTGAGGAGTGGTTCTGGTCATAGAATCTTTTGGAGGCCAAAACAGAAATACAAAAACAACATTTTCACGCTACTTACTGGACAACAACAGATCAACAATCACTAATCCTTTTACAAATGACAAATACACAAATCATGGCTCTTCTACCAAATGGCTCCAACATCAAGAGTTAGTTACTTAGTGTAACCGTTGCTTCACTCGTCTCCCATTCACGTCACAGCCCTCAACATATAACTCCTTCCCATGCCCTGAAGATGCCAAAGAATGCTCGCTCAGCCTAGCCACATACTCCAGCAGCTCGCTTAGTAAGCAAGGGCAGCTCTCCTTCAGATAATCAAACCCATCCGTTTCCATCACAGCTAAAAGAAATTAACAGACAGAGAGCGGTTTCAGATTTCAAAGTGATGAAATGATCAGAGTGTGATGCAAGCAACAAAGGAACTCATCTTTACCTTTTAGATTCTCTGGCGAAGCTATGAATTTGAGGCAAGCAGTTTTCAGCTGGAAACAATGATGCTGCTCTGCCAAAGCCAAGGTGGTTGCAACCGTGTTGATGCTAATCCCTTCACAGAGTCTTGACTCGCAGATTGTTCTAAGCCGCTCGAGAGCATAACGGTCCCCAGCGGCAAGCAGATGCTGAGCCACAAGAGTCGCTGCCCATTTCAAATCTGTCCCCATAACATCTTCCATATCAGGCAACTCGTCCCAGTAGATAAAATGTAGGAACATCTTCAAAAACAAACACACAATATAAGAACAGAGTTATAACCAAACACCCTAAACCAGAACAGAGTTAAACCTTGAAAATAGGAGCTCCCATGTCTTCTATGTTAATACATTTAGTATCACGACTCTTCAACGGGCCAAAGATCTGCGCCCTGAAAACAGGAGAACGAGCTGCGAGAACCAGTTTATGAGCAGGAAACGTCTCTCCATCAACACGGAAAGTAACATCAGATCCTCTCCCACTCTCCAGAAGCTTCCCAAACTGACGACCAAACTCAGAGACAGGAACAGGGATATCATAACTCCTCGGTCCCTCCGTACGTGACTTCACAAGCCCGACACAACACCGAACAACAAGACAATTATCCTTCAAGTAATCAGACGACTCCAAAAGACTCCTCTTGAAAAACCGTTTATATCCCCTAAAAATCAAGAAACAGTATAATAAGCAACATAAGAGACAACAAAAAGGATGAGACTTTAAAACTCAACTCACCACATACTTCCTCTGTACTTAAGAGTATAAGGACCGCTCTCGAGCGTTCTCCCGAAATGGCTATGGACTTTGTGTCTTCCGTTACCGCTCTGATCGACGAGGGTCAGCTCGAAGAGAGCCCTGACGTCGGCTCCTTCGCTGGCGAGGGCTATGAAGAGGGAGACGTAGACGGAGTTGTCCTCGGGGCTCTTTCCGTCCGGGTAGAAGTAGATGGCCCAGGAGTAGCCGCCGAGGGTGAAGGTCTCGGAGGCGACGTATTTGCCCACGCCCATGCCTTTGACGAGGGAGTAGCCGCTGATCTTGAACTCGTGTGTGCCGTTGAGGGTTTCCGTGTGGGAGGTTGACTCCGTGAGAGACGGAACCCTAATCGCGTCCATTTCAAGGAGAGGGGTGATTTTCGAAAGGTTGAGACTTTGTTGGGGATTTTTGAGGGTTTCTTCGATTGGATTGGTTGGGGTCAAGACCCAGGTCTTGGAATCTCGAAAGGAGCTGAGATGGGGTTGATTGGGGGGGAGATTAGGGTTTTGAATTAGAGGGGAAAAGGAAGAGAATTTGAGAGAGGAGGCGAGGAAATGAAAAAGGAATGAAGGTGTCAGAGCGATGATAGATTATAGTCGGAGCTGAATCGTCGTGGATCGTGACGACGACGTTGGCTTAAACGAGAGGGAGAGAGAGAGAGAGAGAGAGAGAGAGATGAACACTTTACTTGTTCATCGGTCTCTTTCCATGACATTTGGTTAAGTAACGATGTATATATTAAGATAAACTAGATCTTGACCCGCACGCCCGTGCGGGTGTTAATTTTTATTTTATCTTTATATATTGATTTTTTTGTTTTTGAATTTTTTTTCAATATTAAGATAAATAATTACATGGCGATTATATTGTGTTTGGGCCTATAATGCTCGAGATCTTTGATGGGTTGGGTCACGCCGATGTGTGATGTGTGCTTTGAAGAACCACCGGAAGCCATTCTGAGCCTATGACGAGTTGAAGAATTTGTATAGAAGCCCTCGAGGAGATACGATAATTAAGTTATTGCTATTTTCTATAATTGTTTTTTCCTGAAAATATTTTATAGTTGTTAAACATGCCTATAAGAAAATGAAAAAGAAAAGCAAGAGACGTTTTGACATTGAGAAATTTTCACAAATTATGAGAGACCTGATTTGTGTGTTATATTTTAGTTGGTTCAACCTTTTTTTGAATTACTGTTCAACTTTTTTATTTTACAAATTTAATTAATAATTTTGGCATACTATTATCATATTTTAAGAGACTTATGTAAGAGATTCTATGGATGTGGATGCTCTGCAATGCAGAATTGCAGCAGGTGATGATGTGGTAATTTGTGATGGTTTTTATCATGGAAAATTACAGCTTTGACTCGAGTACAACAATTAAGGTCGATACAAGTTAAAATATAGCTAATTCAAAGGTACAACAAGTAACCAAAACATAGGTAATAAGGTCGACTCAAAGTTGAACAATTATTATGTTTACATGAGCTTATTTCTAGCAAAGTGTCAAGCATGCTCATGTAGCAAATTAACGATACAACACTTGCTAGTACATGTATACTTTTGACTTTAGTTGGTAGAGACGATGACTTCAGGCACAAAGCTTCTCTGAACTTCAAAGGTAAGCTCCTCTAAGCTTATGTGACACTCCAGTCCTATCTGCATATATGTAAATTTAAGTATTATAAGCCTAAATCAATATAAAGAACCAATACATTCATATCGATGTTATTTGATCCAAATATAAACGATAAAGTTTATAGGATTTTGGTTAGCATGATTACGATCCATCGGTCTATGATGAGACGCTAACTAATGTCTGATGATATTTAGTGAGTTTTTTTTTTTTTTTGTCACAGATATTTAGTGAGTTTAATTGGTTATTATAATTCTAGTGATTGTGGTAACATATTGTAGACATATACCTTAACAACGAAGAAGTACAAGACAGTCTCCTCCATGCTACTAATATTGAGATGAAGAACCTGAAAAGATAGCTTTTCCAAGGCGGATATGATCCTCACAAGCTGGCCCTCAATTCGCCTAGAGACAACTCTCAATACAACATTAGAGCCTGAGATCTTGGCTTCGACGTCAGCATGAGGGGAGTTGCAACATGCTCCTACTTCTTTGAAAGTGCTTGTGGACATTACATTTTCTATTCGACTAAATGGCACTCTGGTGGTTGCGTTGGTGGTGGTGTTTGCGGCTAATATGGATGGCTCGAGTGTTTGGTGATCATGCAGAAAAGAAGGCTGGTTTATTGTCTTTCGGCGTTTCTTGGACTCGAGAACCTGGACCAATTGTTGCATCTCTTTGATGAACTCTATCACTCCACCGATTATTGAAGCTTGATCTCCCTAAAGCCGATCAGTCATCGAAAACAAGATCATACTTATGATTATCTTAGTGCATATAAGTCGAAATTTATTTTTGTTTTAACAGGTTAACAATTATAAAAACATTCTTTCATAACACATATATACAAAAGAACAAACACAAAGAGAATATATATAAGGAAGACATATTTCCCAAAATTAGTAGCTTTAGAATATCCATAAAGAATGATTAATTACCATGCAACCTTTTGTTTCCACACAAAAAAATTCTTTGGGTCTTGAAATAAAAAAAAGTATTCGAGAAGGTTCAGTTATCCGAAAATCTAAACTTTAAAGAAACTATTCGAGAAATCTCTGATCATTGAACCAAAAAAAAATCCACAATCGATTCTCTAGGATAAAAATTCAATTAAACTGAGTATGAAAGAAAAAGATATAACATGAAAGTTACCCTTTTGATATAGAAACAAGGAGTCAAAGAACGAAGGGATTTAAGATGCTCGTTCATTTGCCTTCTTCGATTCCTCTCAACAGCGATGTGAGACATGATCTTTGACTAATATTCAGTTATAGACTTATATCTCTTCTACGGTCCTTATCTATAAAGAAGAAGATGATGATCAATTTCACTTTTTTGCGACACATTCTTCAAAACAATGTGGTATTTATACAGCCGCAAACAACGAGAGAAAGTTAGGGTTTAATTTTTTTCTTCAATGATTCATAAATGCAATACGTCGCTGTCTCGTGACGTTCTTTTGTCTCTTATTATCTTTCTCTCTCTAGCTATATATCGGTATGTATAAGTACAAAGTAGAGAAATGTATGCATACATAAAGATACGTCACGTTTGTGAAGTTGGATACATTTACATTCACTGCGTGATGTCTTTTATGATTTTACATTGTAATTTCATCTAGAGTGCATGCCTTTGCACCACCTTCTTTTACTTCTATACTTTCTATACTTGTGCCTCTTTTTATTAGCTCTTATTTACCGTGTTTCCTTATATATGTACTCAAAGGCTAAACATGGTATCGGACATATAGGAAAATATGAGTTTGAATTAGTTGAGATGTTTTTAATACATGACTTTAAGTAGACGATACCAAGCAAGACTGATTAGAACTTAGAAGTAATAATGTGTGATCAAAATTTTTATATGAAATGATTCATCATGACCGGACAAAAAGTGGGTTAACTTGTTATTTGAGTACTCTCACTCTAGACAAACGTTGGTGTCTTGTACGATATTATATTTTGTGAAATCAAATTTTAGATCCATCCAAAGGTCTTTTACGATTAATAATTGTAAGAAAATATATATAAAATCGAACTGTTGCTTACTAATTAGTAATTACTACATTTTTGTTTGATATGTCTATTATTTCATCCCGCAAAATTTCCATGATTTCATCATTCTCCGTTGTATTTAACAATTAATGGGAAACTGCATCTGCATGCTATTGTTTTTCTGGATCAATTTTTGCATGAAAAGGCTCTAGGTCTAGCTACAAAAGAAAAATATTTTTTAACAGAACCAACTTAAGTCGTTCAAGTTACTTTCATGAGTCTCAACTACATGGACGGCTCATTAAGATTACTCCCAAAATAATAAATCCATAAATTTCTTTTCTAAAGAAAAGACAGATATACTACTAATCTTCCAATCCCTCATCTAAATCTTCACTAAACTCTTTTATTCTTTCTGTTTATCTAATCTACATTCACATATCTCATAAACTTATATATTCTACTCCAAATTTAAGCAAAAAGAGAGAGAAAGAGGGGTATTTATAAAATTTCCGTTCTGTTTTGTAAAGTTAACATATCTCAATGCCTGGCATAAACTCTGTCGCAAACTTAAGTTGTTCAAGCATTTTTCATTAGTCCAAGAAATGTGGATGAGGGAAAGAAATGTTTGTGACATATGTTTGTAGCCGCCATTGCTATGCTACAATATGTATAAGACATGCAAAGGTGCATGCCCCCATTTAATTAAATATTAAGGCATCGGTATTTATCTTGTACATGGCCGATGACGTTATATAATACTGATTCGGCGAGGCAAAGGAAATACAAAACAATAATTCAATATCCAATAAGAAAACTCACGCTCGAACGCCCGATCAAGACAAAATGTGCATGCACATAATCAAAAGTACAATTAATATCTTATCCGAATGAATATAGAGTTATATACAATTAAACATAGTTTTTTTTTTTGCAAAGACAATTAAACATAGTTTATTATTGATGAGAAACATCCCACATCGGAAATATAAAAAATAATCTACTACTATATAAAGGGTTAGAGCCAACCACTAATCACCAATTGGTTTTAAGTTGTAAGCCCATAATTGACCTGATTCTAACATGGTATCAGAGCCATAAAATCCTTTGACCTAATTTACTACAACTACTGAGGGAGGGTATTGATGAGAAACATCCCACATCGGAAATATAAGAAATAATCTACTACTAGGTTAGAGCCAACCACTAATCACCAATTGGTTTTAAGTTGGAAGCCCATAATTGACCTGATTCTAACATTTATTAATCAACAAACAAAGTTATATGCATCTGGTTTGGGTTTGATCAAAGTGCATTCATTCCCCTTGAAAATATTCATTCTAGTAACAAAGAAATGAAAATTCTGCGTTTTCATTTATTTCAGTTCGCAAATGGACATGGCAAATAGCTCACCATCAATTGTTCACAAGAAAAATCCTTCAAACCACGATACTAATGAGTTTTCTTGTCATCACGAGACTTCATGAAACTATCTTCTATTCTTTTATCAGCTGAGTCCTCATCATACTGCACGTAACCATAAAAAAAAACATAATAGTTTTAGTACGAGTTGGATAACAACGTAAACTGTGCGTATCTACGATTCTAGATCCAGTTCATTTTCGTTTTCTGAACTTAAAATGTTCCAACTCCGAAGAGATGAAACGCCATTTTTTCTATATTAAGTGAAATAGATCACTGATAGTTAGTTATAAGTTGTGCATGTTAAAATTTCAACTAGCACCAGTGGTCTAGTGGTAGAATAGTACCCTGCCACGGTACAGACCCGGGTTCGATTCCCGGCTGGTGCATATTTTGCTTTTTTGTATTTTATTGTCGAGCTTGTCGAGCTTCATTGGTTTTGCGCCGTCAACTTTTTCATTTTCAGCGGTGGACTTTCCGTTGTATTAAGACCAAGATATTTTTTTACAAGCTGCGTATGAATTAAAAAATTATCATCTTGTTATGAATCTTATGATGAAATCTTTAAATTTAATTTCATCTCTTCTTCCTTTATTTTGTGTAAAACAACTGCGTTAGGAGCCTCAGCGAATAAGTTAGTTAAAAGGGCCTAGAATGGTCGGTGCAACGTTAAAATCGAGCATACAAGAAAAGCAATAAAAAACAACAGAGACTCTATTTTTTGACTGGAGTGGACACATAAGAGTACGCTAGATCACGTGAGAGTAGGGGTGGGCGTTCGGGTACCCATTCGGGTTCGGTTCGGGTTTTTCGGATTTCGGTTCTATTTTGTAACACTTTCGAGGTCCCATTCTAGTAAATCTACAAGTACGGTTCGGGTTCGGATATAACACATCGGTTTCGGTTCGGTTCGGATAATATCCGAAGTAACCATATACCATTCGGATTCGGGTTATATCAAATCGGTCGGATATATTCTAAATAAAATCTAAAATTTAATAGCAAAACATAAAAAAATATATATTTATTTATATATAATAGAGTATTTAAGACATTAATTTAAATGATAGATACTTATTGTTAGATATCATGTTGAAATAAATATGAAATTGAATATTTGAAGTACATATTTATGTTTTAAATATTTATAATGTATACTAATTTGGATATTGGGATCGGTTTTTTCGGATATTTTTGGGTTTTCGGGTTTTTCGGGTTATCCATTCGGGTTCGGTTAATAATACTTCGGGTTCGGGTATATTTTGTAACACCCTACAAGATCCATTCGGATATTTTTAACATTTTGGATTCGGTTCGGTTCGGGTTTTTCGGTTCGGGTTCGATTCGAATTTCGGGTTACAGGTTTTGTGCCCAGCCCTACGTGAAAGTATGTTAGATCACTTTTTGCCTCATTAATAGTACCTGAGCGCTTTACTCAAAATAAAAAGCCTTTCATCGCCAAGAAGAATAAAATAAAATCTCATAAGAGAGTTCTCTCGAATCAATTTCAATGGCCATTTACAACAAGCTTCCACTTCTTCTCCTTCTCTCCATCATCCTTCTTTTCCTCAACCGTCCTGTGCTTGGCGACACTGGTAAAACTTCCTCTCTCTCTTTCATGATTTTCTTGTTTAAGTGAACTCTATGTTTTTGAAGATTCTCTCTCTTGATAGATTCGTTGTTTTTACTTTAGATCTTGTATGAAATCTCGTAGGATCTGTTCTTTCTTCTTCTTCTTAAGTTCTTTAGTAGATCTCAGTCAGTAAACCATTAATAATTTCTCAAGTTTACCAATTTATAGATTACTTTGATTTAAGAATGTGAATATTAAAAAAAAAAGATTGTGAATATGCTCCTACAAAATTATATAAATTTTAATTAAGTATTTTTGACTTAGCAGATGAAGAGGACGTTCTTTTCACAGGCATCAACACCTACAGAACATCACAGAATCTCACAACCTTAAACAAGAACGAAAACGCAGAGTGTCTAGCCGATGAAATCGCTGAACAGTTCAAAAACAGACCATGCACCAACGACACTGGCTCAGCCACAGTACCTGGAACCGAGCCACAGTTCGCAGATTACCCTAAGATTCTAACTAAATGCCACTTAAACGTGTCAGACACAAGAGACGGTTCGATTATGCCAGCATGTGTTCCTCGTTTAGAGTCGAGCCTCGTCCTCACAAACTTCACCAAGTCACAATACTCGAGGAGTTTGAACGATTCCAAGTTTACGGGAGTGGGTATTGGTAAAGAAAATGATTGGATCGTTGTGGTTCTTACTACCAATACACCAGGAGGAAGCTATTCAACAGATACAGATACAAAAGATGATGACGATCATGATGATGATGATGATTCTAGTGGCTTCACCTTTAGTATTGGCCTCGTTAATTATTTGCTGGTTTTCATCTTGTCCTTTTGTTTCTTCATCTGGTGAGATATCTGACTATCACATGTTTTGAGTTTTTTTTGTCTCAACTCTCTCTTAGACTACGAATAATTTATGAATATGATATTTTACTCTTTTTTGAATAAAAACAAATATATCTTCTCATATCTAACTTAAAATAAACTGACATGGATATGTCAGGTATTCAAATTATACTAATCACCTGATAAAACAAATTAAACCAAAGCATATTGCATGAGTGATAATAAGAGGATGTATTAAAATATATTTTTCTGTCGGTGAGTTTTATTGAGATACACCAAGATTATTCAACGACCGACAAACCATCTTGCTATTTGACACGTGGGAATTTTATGCAGTCCGTGAAATTTATGTAGGCTTAAGAGCATCATTATCCCAAAATCCCATTTAAAGGTTCTTATTTTTTTTTTAATACTTTTAATTGGTAAAAATGAGTTAAGAGACAAGAATAAGAAACCCAAACATTTATATGATCCATTGCAAGTATCTTAATTAAAGGTTCTTAAATAATATATAACTTTTTAGTTCAACCTTTGAGTGATTTTAAGTTCACGAAGCAGCTGGGATCCTCGGCCGTGGATGTGACGGAAAAGATGATCTCTTGCGTAAGAGAGAATGCACCAGAGCTTCTTCTAGATGATGTGTTTGGGTGGAGTCAAGTGTTTGGTGGCAGTGGAGGAGGTGCAGAGAGGATGTGTGAGAAATTGGGAGTGCTGTTTCTTGGAAAAGATAGTGTCCCTCAAATTCATCAGCTTCATCATCACCTTCTCCTTCTTCATTCTCTTCTTCCTTCCCTTCAGCCTATAAACCAAACAAAATAATCAAACGTGTAAAGACTTGTTGTGGACTCCTTTATAATAAACTGTATTTTGTTATACCTTAAGCTTTGCTTCAAGCTTTTCCAAAACCTCCAACTTGTGCAGATCTTTAAAAACAGAACGTAAACTTTGTGTAAAAACATTGTTGAAATTAATGAGAAAAAGTTGCATACTTGAACATCCATAGAAGCCAGGAACAGACCCAAGACTTACCCTTTTCACAACAATGCAGCAGATTGTAATTTCAAGAAGAACAAGAAGAGATGGGAAGGAACTAACCTCCAAGATCTTGGCTGCATTTTTCAGTCCACGAGTGACTGTGTCCATTCCACTGATATGAGTAATGAACAAATAAACAGACAAATTCAACAGACAGAGATATATATGTCAATTCGTTCCAGACCACAAACGAGTTCTATCTATTCATCCTGTGTTCCAATTCGTTCCAGACCAAACCCTTAAAAAATCTAACAGAACCAAGATATATGTCAAACCTGTATTGCAATCGCCGTCGTCTTCTTTGAAGAACCTTCGTGTCTTTTGGATCCATCCATCAAATACAGAGACATAAACGAGCACAAAGACACGCATGCAACACAACAAACAAATCAAAATAACAAAGAAGGATTCAAACATAAAAGGACAAATACATAGCTTTACCTTTTGATTTGATAGAGAGATAGCCAGAGACGAGGAGACCGAGAGAGAAACAGAGTCGTCGAGGAGACCGATAGAAACGACGATTCCACCGAAAGAGACGCCGGGTGATTCCGTCGTCAGAGATTCCGTCGAGGAGAGATCGTCTTCGACGAGAGATCACTAGAGAGAATCGATCGGTGTCCTCGAGGAGTCACGAGAGAGGAGAGAAGATCAACCATCGAAGAGAGGTTTCGAGAGAAAGAGAGAACAGAAAGAAAACAAAAGTGAAACACACGATGCTCCTCTCTCCTTCCATTTCTCTACATGTGTCCCTCAATACGGTCTCTTCTAAACCAAACATAAGTGACGCCTCCACGGTTTATTTGTCTTTTTGATTTATTTTAAATGCTTAATTATCCTAAATACCCTGCTATATACTAGCGATAAAGGTGCTTTTCTAAACCAAACATAAGGACCCAACTGAAGGGTAATGCCTGATGAGCATATAAAATCGAACCGAACAAAATCATTTTTTTTTTCAACTCGAAACCAAATAAAACCAGAATTGATGCGCGCATGCAATAGACCCGATAGAACCATATTATATATTACCTAAGTATATTAAAAGAGCAAAAGCACTAGCTAAGATCACTTCATTGCGTGTAAACATTGTAGCATACTGGTTAAGGTTTGAAGATTTCTACATTTAGGTTTGTGGTTCGAACTCCATATTATGCAATTTTTTTGTAGATTACAAGAAAATCAGGTTTCAAATTTCGGAGACAACGATTTATTAATACAAATACTTGATGTTTTAGAAAATTTGGTTGTTTTATAACATATTATATTAGTTTTTCGTTCAATTTTTCAAAAAGAAAAATGCAATAAAAAAATGTTGACGAAAATCCAACACAAATTATGCAACACAAATTATGCATAAAAAAAAATTATGCATAAAAAAAGTTTTATTTGGGAACTACACATCTAAAACTTTATTATTTGACTTATGAGTATATTAATTTTATATTATACTACTATACGTCACATTTTATTTTCTCAATGCATCTTTTGATTTCATGAACGCATCATTCACAATGCGTGCTAGTTTTGATCAACAACTAATAACTTCGCAAATACTCAGTTTGTATGTATACTCATTGTAAAGTTAGATGTTATCCCTTTCTCTCTAGAATTTTGATTGGAAAGATATCTCTCTTCAGTTTTAACTAACTTGTCAGCCATATATACTTATGAAAGCTCAATTAATCCTCTAATATAAGAAGATCTTGTCGATACTACAACTGTTTCATGGTGGAAGTTAGAGAATCTATATAAAAAAGGTTACTAATAAAAAACTACTCATAAAACATCGGTTTTTCACTCTATACAACTTCATGATCACCTTGAGAGGTTAAATTCATTTATGTCGGATCTGCTTCCTATTACTAGAACAATGATTTTTTTATGAATCATCGGAATCATCCAATTTAAAGTTATCATCATGAAAGATACATAACGAGTTTTCATCAGTGAACAAATAGAAGCCCAATAGATATAACTAATAGCGTAACTAATAAATGGGCCTTAAGTATAGCCCATTGAGAATAAGTGAGAGGGGGTAGTTGTGTAAATATAATAAGGCGTTAAGCCAGATTTTCCAAATCTCTCTCGCCGGTCTCATCTTTGTCTCGAGTCTCTCTCTCTCTCTCGTGGGTGTTGGGCAAAGGAGCGATTGAGGAAAAAAAAAAGATAATACAAAAAAAAAATCAATAAGTTGAAATCGAAGGAGGGATAATACACATACAAGTTCCCGCCATGGTGGGTCAGCAGGTAGCAGAGAGCAGCAGCGTCGTCGTCAATCCTCGGGAAGAACCAGTTGAGACGACCAAGTCTCTGATCTGTGCTCTCAATTACATCTCTCGCGACCTTCCTTTGCCTCCTCACCTCTTCGCCGCCGTCTCTTCTATCTACCATGGCTCCTCCTCCTCTTCTTCTTCTCCTCTTCCTCTCTCTCCCTCCGTCGTGTCTCCGTCTCCCCCGTCGGTAAGCTATTCGATTGGTTCTCGTTAGGTTTTGGAGTTTGTTGTTTCCTCTCTCTTCTTGAGAAATTGCATGTTTTGAGTGGCTTTGTTTGTTCATTAGATTGGTAAAGGTTCTTGCTTTTATGGTGTTTCTCTGCCCTAATAAGCTATTCAATTGTTGATGAAGCATTAGGTTCTGTTCTTTCTCTCTTATTTTGTTTCTTGTAAATTGCATGTTTTCAGTGGATTTGTTTGTGCATTGAGCTCTAAAGGTTGTAGCTTTAATGGTCTTTATCCACATATAAGCCATTCAATTGTTATTATGAAGCATTGGGGGTTTGGAGTTCGTTGGCTCTTATAGGATACTGCATGTTTTTCAGTGGCTTTGTTTGTGCATTAAGTTGTAAAGGTTGTAGCTTTTAATGGCATTAAGTTGTTTAGGGAGCATTAGGTTTTGGGGTTTGTTAGCTATGTGCGTCCTCTCTTCTTGAGTTTCTAGGATAATTGAATGCTTTGTTTGTGCAATTAAGTTCTAAAGGATGTAGCTTTAATGGTCTTTCTCGATCTGTAAGCCATTCAAGTCCCTCACTTTTGTGCTCCGGTGATTTGTTTGGTGGGGCATTAGGTTTTTGAGTTTGTTTGGCTCTTCGCTTTCTCTCTTCTTGAGTTTATAGGATACGGCATGTTTTCAGTGGCTTTGTTTGTTCATTAAGTTCTAAAGGTTGTAGCTTTAATGGTATTTGTTGTGCAGGGGAATGATTTTACTCCTTATGGAGGTGATTTGATGGGAGAGTTTGAGGATGCACTTTTGAAGCAGAGAACAAACTGTGAATCAGGCTCTCGATTGGCAGAACTACAGGATAATCGGAACAAGACTCTTATCCAACGCCGCTTATCTGAGCTTGAAGGTTAACATTCCATATCCCATTCTCGGTTCTCCTAATTTACTTCAAACCATTCACAAGTTGTAATCTTTCTTACTACAAAACAACTCTGAACTATCTTTGTTCAAGAGGAATGCACTTTCTGATGTTGTTTTCGTGTGTTTTATATCAGAATTACCTTCCACCAGAGGTGAAGACTTGCAAGTGAAGTGCTTGCTCGAGCTTTATGGGCTAAAGGTATCATCAGATGTCCTCATCTTTGTTATTATGTTTGAGATTGACGTTTTTCTTTGGTGAGTCGCAGCTACGAGAGTTGCAAAGAAAGGTTCGAACTGAGGTGAGCTCGGAGTTCTGGCTTCGTATGAACTGCGCTGATGTCAGTAGCCAACTGTTTGACTGGGGTATGATGCGGTTGCCTCGTCCAATTTATGGTATTGGAGATCCTTTTGCTATGGAAGCTGATGATCAGTTCAGAAAGAAGCGTGATGCCGAGGTCATTTATTTTCTTACAACTACCTATTTCTGGTTCTGGACTTTATATTAGCTTCCCATGATGAAGTCTAGCAAAATAGCAATTGAGTAGCCAAAGGGATATAAGGCCTTGTTTACTTCTTGCTTTGCATCACTGATGTGTTTAAATTCTTTGTTCAGAGGGTGTCACGTTTAGAAGAAGAGGAGAAGAATCTGATTGAAACCGCCAAGAGGAAATTCTTTGCAGAAGTACTCAATGCAGTTCGTGAGTTCCAGTTGCAAATCCAGGCGACTCAGAAACGCCGTAGGCAAAGAAACGATGGTGTGCAGGTACGGTTATCATTTAACATATGCATTTACCGTGAAAGGTAGTTCAGATATATCTTATTTTTGTTTCTACATTGTTTTAATAGGCATGGCATGGTAGACAAAGACAACGCGCAACCCGTGCTGAAAAGTTGAGGCTGATGGCCCTTAAATCCGATGATCAAGAAGCATACATGAAACTAGTAAAGGAGAGCAAGAACGAAAGGCTCACCACTCTTCTAGAAGAGACTAACAAACTCCTTACTAATTTGGGAGCTGCTGTTCAGCGGCAGAAAGATGCTAAGCTACCAGATGGGATTGATCCACTGAAAGACTCAGAATCTGATTTATCTGAACTCGAGGCTCCAAGAAGCGAACCGTTACAGGATCTACTTCCTGATCAGGATACTGACATCGCTGAATCTGACAACAATGATGACTCCAATGACTTACTTGAAGGCCAGAGGCAGTATAACTCTGCTATCCATTCAATTCAAGAGAAGGTAACTTTGTTAATCTCTATGCTTAATTGTTTAACTTGCTGCCATCTCAGTGACGAAGTGATTTTAAGTATAGACAATGTGTACCTTTAACAGGTGACGGAGCAGCCTTCACTTCTAAAAGGTGGGGAACTACGATCTTACCAAATAGAAGGACTCCAATGGATGGTTTCTCTATTCAACAATAACCTAAATGGAATTTTAGCTGATGAGATGGGTTTAGGCAAAACCATCCAAACAATCTCGTTGATTGCTTATCTTCTGGAGAATAAAAACGTGCCTGGGCCTTATCTGATAGTGGCTCCAAAAGCTGTGCTACCAAACTGGGTAAACGAGTTTGATAAATGGGTACCAAGGTATGTGTACAAAACAGTTTTACTCCCAATTGGTATGAGTCTCAAATATAATCCATTCTTTTTTTTTTTCACAGCATTGCAGCTTTTCTCTATGATGGACGTTTGGAGGAGAGAAAAGCAATCAGGGAGAAAATCGCAGGAGAAGGGAAGTTCAATGTGTTGATAACCCACTATGATCTCATCATGAGAGATAAAGCATTTTTGAAGAAAATTGATTGGCACTACATGATTGTTGATGAAGGACATCGTCTGAAGAACCATGAATCTGCTCTCGCAAAGACTCTACTAACAGGGTAACATTCACTATCCTAGTTTCTCTCAAGTGAAATGATGTTTAGCTGACTGTTATGTTTTTTTTTTAATCGTGGATGCAGCTATCGGATAAAACGGAGACTTCTGTTAACCGGAACACCGATACAGAACAGCCTCCAAGAGCTATGGTCCCTGCTCAATTTTCTCCTTCCTCACATCTTTAACTCGGTTCAGAACTTCGAGGAATGGTTTAATGCTCCGTTTGCTGATCGTGCTAATGTTAGTCTTACGGATGAAGAGGAGCTGCTGGTTATCCACCGTCTGCATCATGTTGGTTCCACCACCCTATTTTTTCCTTTAAAAAATTTCCTACAAAATTGTTTATGCTGTGTTTCAATGTGATTCACAGGTTATAAGACCGTTTATACTGAGAAGGAAAAAGGACGAAGTAGAGAAGTTCCTTCCTGGAAAGACACAGGTGATACTGAAGTGTGACATGTCAGCGTGGCAGAAAGTGTATTACAAACAAGTTACAGACATGGGCAGAGTTGGCCTTCAAACAGGTTTGTAGCTTAACTCACACTTATAATCTCTCTGTACTCTTCTTCTTTAAGTAAAAGCTGATCCGATGCAAAAACGTAACAGGGTCTGGGAAGTCAAAGAGTCTGCAAAATCTAACGATGCAGCTGAGAAAGTGTTGTAACCATCCGTATCTATTCGTTGGAGGAGAATACAACATGTGGAAGAAACCTGAGATCGTGAGAGCCTCAGGGAAATTCGAGCTTCTAGACCGTCTCCTTCCCAAACTACGCAAGGCCGGGCATAGGATCCTGCTCTTCTCTCAGATGACTCGTCTCATCGACATTCTCGAGATTTATCTGACGCTTAACGATTTCAAGTACCTCAGACTCGATGGTACCACGAAGACGGATCAAAGAGGGCTTTTACTGAAGCAGTTCAACGAGCCAGACTCTCCTTACTTCATGTTTCTTCTGAGCACGCGTGCGGGAGGTCTCGGTCTGAACTTGCAGACTGCGGATACTGTTATCATCTTTGACAGTGATTGGAACCCACAGATGGATCAACAGGCTGAGGATCGAGCTCACCGCATAGGGCAGAAGAAGGAAGTGAGAGTGTTTGTTTTGGTTAGCGTTGGCTCCGTTGAAGAAGTGATATTGGAGCGTGCAAAGCAGAAGATGGGGATTGATGCTAAAGTCATACAAGCTGGTCTTTTCAACACAACTTCCACTGGTAAGTCTCTTAAAAACAAATATGTGATTTTTAGAACAATGATGGTAAGTCTCTTAATGTGTGGTTTGTGATTATTAATAATAACAGCACAAGACAGAAGAGAGATGCTTGAAGAGCTGATGCGCAAAGGAACGAGCTCGCTAGGGAACGATGTCCCCAGCGAGAGGGAAATAAACAGGCTGGCGGCTCGTAGCGAGGACGAGTTTTGGATGTTTGAGAGGATGGACGAGGAGAGGAGAAGGAAAGAGAGTTACAGAACCCGTCTGATGCAAGAGCAGGAAGTCCCTGAGTGGGCATACACCACACAGAGCCAAGACGACAAGTCTAACAGCGCAAAGCACCATTTTGGAAGTGTCACAGGCAAGCGGAAGCGTAAAGAGATCGTTTACAGCGATTCACTGAGCGAGGTTCAGTGGATGAAAGCCGTGGAGAGCGGTGAAGACATATCGACATACTCTATTAGACAGAGGAGAATGGAGAAGGCAAGCAACGCAAAGACATCGACTAGTAAAAAAGCAGTAGAACCTATCCAAGTGGTGAGTGATGAGACGAGCGAGGAAGAAGAGGAAGGAGAAGAAAGAGCACAAGAGATGAGAGGGAAACAGAGAGTAGAGAAGTCTGAGGAGGACGAAGAAGAAGAAGACGGTGAAGAAGAAGAGAATGATGAAAAGCCAATATTCAAGTGGAGTTCTCATAAGAAGAAAAGGTCTAGGTACTCTTTTACTTGTTCTTCGTCTGACTCTAGAGCTCAAAGTTCCAATGGAAGTAGAAGAAAGTGAGATAGATTGAGGTGAGATCTGAGTTGAGTTTGGTTGGTCTCTTCTTCTTCTACCTGTATGTTTGTGTGTTTTAGAAGTCTTTAGAGATTATATTTTCTTCTTGCCAATGCAACTTATGCCAATCTAACATGTAATGCATTTATTTTAGTTGGTCTCAGGTTAAGTTTAGTTATTTTTCTTATATAGAACGATTCTAGATTCGGCATTGAAAACCCTTTTCATCAAAAAAAAAGAAAACATGTAATATTTTTTTTTTCAGAATAACTAAGAGACCAATTTATTTTTTTTATCCAAAATCTCTATTTTATACCAATGTTCACAACACATCCCTCATCTCTTAGATTCTTCTTGGACAGGTTCAACCTTTTCAGAGTTCTTGAGAGCGTTTACTAGAGCTATAGTACCTTCATTCTCTAGATTAGTATAACTTAGGTTATAGTCAAGGATTTGAAGTTTGAAAAGAATTTGCTCATAGATATACCAACTTTTATGCTATTGTGACAAATGTTTTTCATGTGAGGACAGTCTCAAATGCCATCTTCACTAACTTTATCCTCTCATGTGAACCAAAAGGTTGTGCTATTATGGCCTTTGTTTAGCGTTTTATGTATAAAACTACCGTTGACTTAGCATCAACATCCTTCTACGTACAGCTCTGTTTTATCCTTATCTTAACAGCATCTCAAATTCATTTAGTTTTTTTTCTAATTAATTTAACAATAGTCTACTAAATAAAGAATATTTTAGTGACATTTTGGACCGTCGTGGTCGGCCACAAAGTAGACGTGTATGAGCTTTCGACAAAATGCAAATAGATACCACTGTTCTATTTTACCATCTCGAGGACATGAAATGAAATCTTGAGGGGCACGAACACGCTTAGCATCCAAAGCTTTAAATGCAAATTTGCCTTGAAGTATCAGTAAAAAAATGGCATTGAAGTAAGTAAGCAAAGAAAAAAAAATACTGAGGTAACGTGAAGTATTTACAAAGTGCTTCCAATAGGTTTTTAAAGTTTGAGATGTAGTATAGTTTAATTAAGTTAACAGTGTTAATGAATTTTACACTTTTGAATAAGAACCTAAGTTAGTAAAGAAAATATATGTGCAGATTTTTTTTATCTCAGCATACTTATATATTTTTTTTAAAAACATTTCTTTTCTTTGAAACACAAAATGTAATGTCTTTGTTTGAAACACTTATTTTTTATTGAAACACAAAATGAATTTTACACATACTTATATTAAACATAAAAAATACTAAACAAATTACAGAGACAGATAAAAACCGGAAACAAAGTAATTTAGTTGATCATTTCAAACCGCACGAAACATTATGAAAAAAAAAAACAACTACTACTACCTAATGAAAAGGCTAAACTGATATATCCAGTTACACATTACGTAACAATATCATGGAACCACAAATGTAATGTCTTTGTTTGAAGAAGAAAACTGAAAGAAAAGTTAGGCCTGAATCGAACCGGTTTTGACCATCGGTTTAGTTCTCAATTCTCCAACAGAAATAACAGAATAAAACATTTTACTTTATGTTCTAGAAGAAAACCAAAAAATGAAAGAACCAAAAAAATACCTAACTTGGAAAACAAATAAAGAGATCACGTCGTCATCTTCAACCTCTCTGACCTGTTCTGTTCTGTTTCCCGTGTCCTGTCTGCTTTTTCCTCATTCCTCATCTCTGGAGCTGGAGGGTCAGGTCAACCCCACCACCCCCTCCTTCTTCCAACCGCCGCCATGCCCTATCTCCGCCTCATTCTCCTCGCCGTCTTATCTCTCCTCTCCTCCTCTCTCTCTCAGCCCTCTCCTCCCTCCGGTACGCTCTACATGTCTCTCCCTCTCTCTCTCATTCTCTGTTTCTCATTTTTTTCTGATTCAGCGATTCTGATCGATTGCGGCGCCTCCACCTCCTCCGTAATCAACAACCGCAAATGGCGATCCGACACGGACCTCATCTCCGCCGGAACGTCCAAGAACGTCACCGGACAAGTCCTCGACCAAATCCTATCGACCCTCAGATCCTTCCCTCTTAACCTACGTCGCAAGTTCTGCTACGTCGTCACCGTCTCCCGCGGGTGGAAGTACATGATCAGGACGACGTATTTCTACGGAGGAGTCAACGGGAAGGACACTCCTCCTCCGGTTTTCGATCAGATCGTCGACGGGACGCTCTGGGGAGTCGTCAACACCACGGCCGATTACGCGGACGGTCTTGCTTCTTATTACGAAGGGGTGTTTCTGGCGCAGGGGAAGTCTATAAGCGTGTGCATTGGTTCGAATACGTATACCACTTCTGATCCGTTTATCTCGGCGTTGGAGGTTGTTAGGCTTGATGGTACTGTTTACAATTCAACTCAGTTCAAAGAGTTTGGGATGAGTCTTGTTGCTAGGCATGCTTTTGGGTACAGTGGACCAATCATCAGGTACAGCTCTTAGAGATTAGTGCTTTGTTGTAGTGTGAAAGGTTGAATATATTTTTATATGAAGGCAATGTAGTCAATACTAGGAATGGTTTTGAGTAGAACCGGTCGTGGACATATGGACATAGGCAAGTGAAACATTACACTAGTCTCAAATTTTAAGAGAGAATTTACATAATTCTACTGAGTTCAGAAAGTTTGGGCTAAGTCTTGTTGCTAGACATCCTTTTGGTTACAGTGGACCAATCATCAGGTATGGTGCTTTGGAAGCTCTTAAAGATTAGTGCTTTGTTATAGTAAGAAAAGGTAGAATCTTTTGATATGAAGAAATGGTTTTGAGCAGAACCGGCCTTAGACATAGGCAAGTGTAACATTGGTCTCTCACCCTAAAATTTAAAGAGAATCTGCATAAACATAAGTTTACAAAATTAAATTAAAATTGTTATGAAATTATTTATAGTCTCCAAAATCTCAGTTTCTGTCCTGCTTTTGAGCTTGCTATTGATATAGTTTACATGCAGTGTGGTTATATAGTATCAGTTTTCCATCCAAACTTTATATTTTTTTACCACTTGACTCATTCTTTTAATCTAAGATTTTGATTCTTGCATGTTTCAGTTGTAGTATATTGTTCTTTCAGAGTTTCTCTTGTTAATCTATATAAGCTTTTAAATATATGTTGCTTCCAGGTTTCCAGATGATGAGTTTGATAGGTTTTGGGAGCCATACTCTCTAAACTCTACAGTACCAAACAATCGAAAACTAGAAGTTTCTGGTTTCTGGAACCTCCCTCCTTCTAGGATATTCAACACGGATCTAAGAGCTAACCAGGTCCAACCTCTGGAGTTCACATGGCCACCAATGCCCTTGAAAAACTCCTTTTACTATATCGCCCTATACTTCGCTCATGACTCTGATTCGTTGGGAGATGGAACCAGAGTCTTTGATGTCTCTGTGAATGGTATAGCGTATTATAAAGACCTCTCTGTCACTCCAGCTGGTTCGGTTATATTTGCTAGCAGGTGGCCTCTTGAAGGTCTCACAACGTTGACTCTGACTCCTGCAAGTGGCTCAACGCTTGCACCTCTTGTCAACGGTGGTGAAATGTTTGAGTTGATATCTATTGGAGGGAAAACGCTTGTTCGAGATGGTATGACTGTTAGTTTTGATAAGCACCCATTAGCTGGTGATTAACAATGCTGGCTTTTTGTTTTTTTTTTATTAATGCAGCGACTGCTCTGAATGCTATTAAAAGAAGTTTCAAAAACGTACCAGTTGATTGGAACGGAGATCCTTGTATGCCTAAGAACTACTCGTGGAGTGGTGTTACCTGCTCTCATGGCCCTCGGATTCGCATAGTAGCTTTGTGAGTTTGGAATGTCGTCTGTGTTTTTGTTTATGCATTAGTTTGAAAATATTCTAATCCATTGTTGTTCACAGGAACTTAACTAGTATGGGACTTTCAGGTTCACTTGCACCTCAAGTTGCCAAGTTAACAGCATTGTCCTCCATGTAAGGAACTTTGACAAGTGAACAGTTAGTGTTTATGCCTTAAACGTCAAAAACATTACTTGATATTTTTGTGTTCTGAACAGTTGGCTGGGAAATAATTCTCTCTCGGGAAGTATACCTGACTTCACTTCACTCAAGTTTCTGGAATCAGTGTAAGCAGCTAATTCTTATGTGGCAATTGAACACAGAGAGAGACATATAAGCTAATCTCATCACTTTTCCTTGTAGGCACTTGGAAGACAACAGTTTCAGTGGAACTTTTCCTTCATTCTTCGGTGGAGTGCCACACTTGCGAGAGCTGTAAGTTTCAAAGTCTCGTATTACTTATATACAGTCCTTTGGTTACTCTAGATGTGCATATTGTCTGCTTCTTCTGGTCAAGATTCTTGCCTTGTGGATGGAAAAGACATTACACCTTTTGTCTTTTTAGCTTTACTTTTTTAAGATTCAAAGGCCATACATAGTAAACAATGCACTATATTCTCATGTCCATAGCTTTACTTCAACCATTGCATTGTCCCGATTTTCTTGCCATGGGGGATGAATTTCTGACTTTAGGATTTTTTTTCTTTTTTTTTTTTTTTCGGTGAATCATTAGGTTCTTGCAAAACAATAACCTAACTGGCAAGGTTCCTAGCAAACTTCTTCAGAAGCCAGGACTTGAGCTAAGGTAAGCTATCAAAACTCCAGGAATGGTTTTGACCGTTCAAATCTGACCTTTGAATTGGCTAATACAACTAACTCGCTGATGCTTTATTACTTCAGGGTTTCTGGTAATCCCTTTTTGACTCAACCACCACGTTGATTCAGCCCTTTTAAGAAGAAGAAGAGGACAATGATTTGAGTTTGTGTTATAGTTTTTGTAAATTAGAAGCCTCTCACGTGTACAATCCTACTTTAACATATATCTGATGAAATGCTTCATTCTTTTATTACTTACTTTGGGGGACAAGGGATACTGATTGCATATGTTGTGTAATGAAAAACAAAATACATCATTGTTGTATTATGAATCTTTGTGATAAACTGAGTTTATGTGATGATTCTCAACTATATCCTTTCTCACCCGGATTCAGACTTGTAGATATTCTTTAGATCAAATATCTATCAATATGTCACAAGAGTACAAGAGATATATGAATAAGGAGAGCTGTAAGTCTGTAAAAAGTGGAGCCTGGTTCAAAAATGGTGAAGCAGAATCAATTGGTGCAGGGAAAAGTAAATTTGAGAAAACATCTGAATCTTGCATGTGCCCATCAGTATTTCATCATCATTAACTAACAAACTTTTTTTTATATCTGCTCTTTCTATCTCATGGATCATCTTTTTTTTTTTTGTTATTGTCATTTATTCTTTTGTCTCCAACATTTCACATCTCTAACATACAACATATCTAACACACATCATCTGTTGATAATGACATGCTTTTGGATCCAGAACACATGAATATATCTTTACTAAAATATCTTAACACTCTCACACATTAGATCTCAACTTATAAAACAAAAAAAAATACACCTAAAAATGCTTAATCACATGCATTAGAGTTACATATCACATGATAATCCGAACTAATCAACCAATAATAAGATGTGTCAAATCAAAAGATTCCAACTTTTCAAGTGATTTTCTCTACTCTGTTCTTCCTAAGAGCAAGCGGAAACAGAGGACGCAGCGGAACAGAGGATTTAGAAGGAGTGCAAACAGGAACATGCATCATCGGCCTTATCCTCATACTCGTCGATCTCGTCCTCTCTAATCCTTTCTTACCTCTCTTACCTTCTTTCTCCTCTCTCTTCGCCGCCGCTTCCTCCAGCGAGCTCGATGATGACGTGGACGACGACGGAGACAGAGACGACCTGGAGCTCCTCTGTTCTTCAAACGCAGAAGCTCTTTCCAAAGAACTGTGCATTTCGGAGGACGAGGAGATGGATCTTCATCTATTAACCAGCTCACTCTGTTCCTATTGTTGTTATTCTCATGATCTTGATTCTTCTTCATCACTTCCACTTTACGATTCTCTTCTTCTTCTTCGTTGGTCCTCAAGTTAACGTTTTTTAAGCTTCTCCGAGTGCTTTTCTTGCCAGAAAGGAATCAACTTTCCTTCGGAGAAGAGCTCGTCGGCGGTGTGCATCCTCTGTGGACTCGCATTCTCCGAAAAGAACTCAAAGTCGGAGACTTTCACTGACCCTTTGACGACTTCTTTCTCTAGCTCTTTACATGTTACAGGGCTGATACAGAAGAAATCTCCACCGTCTGAGAAAGAGATACGAGGTCCGATCAACGTGGTGATTCAGTCTTTGAAACCGCCTCTAAAACCATATCTTCTACCTATAAACTCCGGAGTACTACGTCAGAATGTGTGAGCAAATCGTGATATAGATGTGTAGATGATTTGGTTTGTGTCTGCTAGTGGTGGATGATGAAGACAATATGTAAATGAAACAGAGGGGAGAGAGGTCTTAAAAGGAGAAACAGAGTGGAATTCATAGTTAATTATAATTAATTTTAAGTAAAATGAGTTTAGAATAGTACTAGTGAGGTGAGGAGGACGACCACATGGATACGTTAGGGGGAGACACAAGGAGACAAATCACAGACATGTAATTAGAGTAATGAGTTTATGAGTATTAATATTTGAAGTATAGAGACGGGCAATGCAACTGCAAAATTATAGAGTGATTAAAATCTTGCAGCGATCGAGATTGAATTTACAAGAAAAGAATGGTCGGTCAATGGGAGGTGGGACTTAAAACGAGAGAGTGCATGAAGGAGGGTAATAAAA
This sequence comes from Raphanus sativus, assembly GCF_000801105.2. NCBI lineage: Eukaryota > Viridiplantae > Streptophyta > Magnoliopsida > Brassicales > Brassicaceae > Raphanus > Raphanus sativus. Next base: position 36,789 of record NW_026615830.1, read on the forward strand.
CAGCTAACAAATATGTCGGAACATGATCATCGTGAACAGCCAATCATACTTTAAATTATTTTTTTACCAATGGACAATAATCTGCTACCATTTTCATACCATCCCTTAAACTATTTTGGATCTCGATATAAGTTATGGATGCAATAAAACCAAGAAATCTTTTAAAACAATGGGTCAAAGTATCCGTTTGTTGTCTCAAAAAGAGAGGAAAGATATAAGCTAAGGAAATCAAATCTGCCTAATTAAAAAACCTCCACCT
>NW_026615831.1:0-37024 GCF_000801105.2 Raphanus sativus
TGTGGGATATTACAACAATGTTCGTGCTTTCATAATCCCAAACCTTAATACTATGTTTGTTAATATTTTTAGTAATGTCTAAACATAAGCATCTCAACATTGCAAGTAATAGACACTACATCTCAACACTAGAAGTAATAGACACTACTACTCTCTTGCTAAATCGTTCTTCTTTATAAAGACTTATAAATCGTCGAGTTGTACTTTTAACAATATCCAGAAATCCAGATTTATAAGGGATTATAATTCTGTAAAAAATGCAGTGTTCGCTATTCCAAAATCTTAATCTCAACACTGCAAGTAATAGACACTACATCTCAACACTAGAAGTAATAGACACTACTCCTCTATTGCTAAATTGTTCTTCTTTATAAAGAATTATAAATCGTCGAATTGTACTTTTAACAATATCCAGAAATCCAGATTTATAAGGGATTATAATTCTGTAAAAAAATGCAGTGTTCGCTATCCCAAAATCTTAATCTCAACACTGCAAGTAATATACACTACATCTCAACACTAGAAGTAATAGACATACTCCTCAATTGCTAAATCGTTTTTCTTTATAAAGACTTATTAATCATCGAGTTGTACTTTTAACAATATCCAGAAATCCAGATTTATAAGGAATTATAATTCTGTAAAAAATGCAGTGTTCGCTATTCCAAAATCTTAATCTCAACACTGCAAGTAATAGACACTACATCTCAACACTAGAAGTAATATACACTACTCCTCTATTGCTAAATCGTTCTTATTTATAAAGACTTATAAATCGTCGAGTTGTACTTTTAACAATATCAAGAAATTCAGATTTTTAAGGGATTATAATTCTGTAAAAAGTGCAGTGTTAGCTATTCCAAAATCTTAATCTCAAGTTGAACTCCAAATCAACCTTGTTTTCCTTTTGGATAAAAGCAAATGTTTACTAACGTTCGTTGTTTCAGATTTCGTTCAGAAATACACAAAATCGAAAGGAGATATACGCATACCAGCTGGGAAACTTGAACATGAGAAGGATCCGACATCTGATCCACGGTGTGTGAGAGAGGGACGAGATGACGATTGCGTGAGAAAGAGAATCCGTGTGTTAGCTCGTCGGAGATCTCAACGGAACGATGACGATGACTTTCGATGATGACGACTACGACGATTCGATGACGACGACGACGATGACTTTCAATGACGACGACGGATCCGGAGGAGAGAAACGATGGTCTCGACAGAGAGAAGAAGGTAGCGACGGAGAGAGGTGATATGTTAGAGATAGGGTAGGGTTAATTTAGTCTTTTTCACACTACTGAAAAGTGTATTTGTGAAAATGTCTCCAAAGTGGTGGTAAACTTGAATTGTGGTACTACACAAAGTGTAGTTATGAAATTTCCCCATAAAAAGAAAATATTAATATTAGCAAAATAAATATTTATTTTTAGGTATAACAAAAAAAGTTAGATTTTTTTGTTTGTTAATGTAATTATTTTAAGTTAATTTACCATTTTTGTTATAAAATTTAATTTGTTATTTTAAAAGTATCATTTATACAAGAAAATGGAAAACTAAATTATTAAAAAGGAAAACTAAATTTAAAGTCAATGAATAACAAATAATAAAACATCTAAAAGGGTTTTGTTCAAAAAAAACATCTAAAAGGGAAAATCACTTAAATACAAAAGAAGAAACTTTCTAATATATGAAGTATTTGTGACTAGACATAATTGTCTAAGGCTTGAAAAAAATTTCAAGTTTAACTTGAAAAGAGAGATATTGAAAAGAAAATAAGAAATTTACACAATGGTTGCTTCTTTTTTGATTTTGATGATCTTAGAAAAAAGTTTTAATAATAATAAAGTTTTTATTAGAGTGGTTTACTTTTGGTAAACATGTAACAAAAGGGAAATTTGCTTATGGTCTCCAGTTATTTCTTATTGATCAATAGGTACAAAGAATTTTATTTATAAATTATCAGTCCAAAATTTTATAAGCAGTGTATATTGTTTGACACATTTTTTTACAGAGAACAATCCACGCTTTCATAGAATTTAATTGAATAGTATGAAGGAGACTTAAAAGCTGGTGTAATCTTCATGATAAAGAACTTCTTGGTCATCAACAACAAAACAATTTACAAGGTGACTTCTGACAAATTCTTAATTCAAATCATATTTTTAATTTCCTATTTCTAAAATTTTCAATATTTCAAGAAAATTGTTTAATATAAATAAAATATAATTTGATATCAAATAAGGTAAATTTACAAAATTATAAATACTGTATATAAGTTAACATAATGTATAATAGTAGTTTTGATAAGTAACAAAAATAATAACAAAATAATAAATAATTTTAAAATAAAATATTTTCAAACAATTATAACTATATAAATTTAAATTTAAACTCATAATTTTCAAAGTTTCGGTTAAAGACTACACCATTGAAAAATAACATATAGTATATATAATAAATAGTTATTTTCGTTTATTATTTTGAAAATGTCAATATTACCAACAATCATTCATTTCAAAATAAAATATAAATTAATATCAAATAAGATGAATTTACAAAATAAAATAACATATATTAGTTAACATAGTATAATAGTTTTTCAAAAATAAATAAATAAATAACAAAAAGAATAATTAATTTAAAAATGAAAGACTTTAAAACAATTTATAACTATATAAATCTAAATTTAAACTCATGATTTTCAAAATTTAGGTATATATACTATTTTAAATATCATAAATAACATGTACAATATAAAATTTGATATTATAAATCATTGAGAATGTCTATATATTATTTTAAAGCACCAAACAATTCCAATTGTTTTTTTAAATTTTCTATTTCTAAAAAGTTAATATTACGAATACTGTTTATTTCAAAAAAAAATATAAATAAATGTCAGATAAGTTATATTATAAAATAAAAGCCATCATATATTCTTTAACCTAATATAAAAAAATGTTCGAACATTAACATAAAATGAAAAACAAAATTAATAATTAATTTTAAATTGCAATACTTTCGAACAATTATACCTATATAAACTAAAAACATGATTTTTAAAGTATAGGTTATATTCTACTGAGAATATTAAAAAAAAATATTAAATATAATTTGATGCACAAAATAAATTGAGAATGTCCACATATTGTTTTAAAGCACAAAAATATGCCAAATTACCTTTTAGTTATCATCTTACAAAATTTCAAAACTTCAAAAATGTTTCTTTCAACATAAAAAGGAAATCAGTATTAGATTTAGTAAAAAGTCAAAAATAATTAAAATCAGCTTGATATATAAACACAATATTCAGAAGATCAACATGAAATAAATAAAAATCGTAAAGATTACAAGAATTTGAAATTATAAAAAAAAATAAGAATCTAAAGAACTTTTAATTACATACTGAAAAACATATGATTTAAAAATTGAAGCTATTTCCTAAAAAAGAAGTCAATATTAAATTTATTAAAAAATAATGAAATAATATAAATTAAATCTTAGGATATATATTATTTATAGTGTCCACATATAATTTAAAACAAATCATGGCAATAATATACCTATTCAGCATTTCAATTTTATATTAAATATAAAATGTCAGAAAATTATTTAGCTCAAATTAAAATAAAAATAAAATAAGGATAATTTAAAAAAAAACTGAAATTAAGCCAAAAAAACTTATGTAAAGTTATATATTGTTAAACATGTAGTTTATCTATGTGTTTTCAAAGCGTTTATCTACGTGGAGTCTGACCTTAAAAAACTTTATAAAATTTTATAAGAACTGAAAGATTGTTTTATAAACGCTTTGAAAACACATAGAACTAAAATTTTATAAACGCTTTGAAAACACATAGAACTAAAATTTTATATATTTTTTAAAAGTCATTTTATTAAAGCTAGATAAAATTTTATAAAACTGAAATTAAGCCAAAAAAACTTATGTAAAGTTATATATTTGTTTGAACTCTCTTCTCGAAGGAGGGAGCATGATGTGCTTGATCTCGACTATATCTGGATGTCTTAGGAGCCTGAGGAGTTTTATCTCGCGGAGAATCCTCGCAGCACTTTATAAAATTTTATAAGAACTGAAAGATTGTTTTATAAACGCTTTGAAAACACATAGAACTAAAACTTAATTTCAGTTCTATGTGTTTTCAAAGCGTTTATAAAATTTTATCTAGCTTTAATAAAATGACTTTTATCAACCAAATGAGTTAACATATTTATTTACTTATCAACAATTAAAATTTGAATAAAATTTTTACATAAATATTTTCAAGTATCATAATCAAAATATTCATGAAACTAATCAGAAAACATTTTTATGGAACAACCCTAAATATAATACTACCAGATATGCATTTAAAAGAATTAAAAATGAATATTTCAATTACATATACACAAAAATATATAATAATTATAATTTCATTATGTCCTTCAAATAGAAAGGTAGATACAAATATAATAAAAGTAGTTATTATAGTGTAATATTAATTAATATGAATATAACAGTTAATATAACTTTTTTTAAATATTATTAAAATTTTTAAAAACATTTATAAATACACAAAATAAGATATTTCTTCGCTCAACAAGAAGATGTCTAAATATTAGTTATTGAAGAGTATAGTTGTATAAAAATCTAAATATTAAAAATAATAAAGAACACATTGAAGAAAGTTTAATATAAAATGCATATAAACCAATTATGCTTTGTTGTCTTAGTATTAGTATACAATGATACTAATTATTAACATAGACTCGCGCGTAGCGCGAATTGAAAATCTAGTTTCAATAAAAGAATGACACATAGGCTTAATTAATATGCTAATTGACTGACACATGTTCAGTGGGGCTTTTTTTAAATACAACAAAGTTAAAATAATTATTGTCAAAATGCTTCTCCTCTAATAGATAGGAGATGAATATTTTGAGAATTTTTCATAGGTGTTACTCTAAGGAAGTCTACGAATATTGAATGTTTTTTTTTTTTGTCGTCGACTATTACAAACTCATATAGACTCTTTAATCCAAGTTGGTTGCTCCGCATCCATGTGCACAACAAAGGTCGTTTGGTTTCTAGCTCCTCGTGCTAGTCCGTCGGCCTTCTGATTTTGTGTGCATGATACATAGATAATCTCTGAGCGGTGAAAATTCTCCTGCAAAGTCTTGATATCTTCCAAATAAGATGCAAAAGCAGGCCATTCTTCTGGTTCCGACACCATCTTTACCAATTGAGAACAGTCTGTTGCAAACGTGACCCGAAATTGATGTAAATTCCGCATACACTCCATTGCCCAAATTAATGCTTCTATCTCAGAATGAAGGGGAGATAAGGAAGCTCTGACGTTCCTCGCCCCCACCAGCCCTGAAAAACCTTCAAGGGTACTATACCATCCTTGCCCAGAAAACATCTCCTTCTCCTTTCACGAACCATCAGTAAAACACCAACGGCCTGGTATGACTGGTAGCCCCGGTACTGGTCGATTTACCACCTGGGTAGCTAGCACTTGTGCTTCCGACCAAAGCTTTGCTTCTGTCTCCGCAAGCTTAAATGTATCCATCGGCTCAATATCCAAATTACTAAAAACCTTATTGTTTCGTCCTTTCCAGATATACCATAGTATCCATGCAAATCGATGATCTTCCATTTTCGGTAAGACTCTCCAGAATAAATGATCTATATTTGTATAAAGTGATTCAGACGGGAAAATGTGTGGGTTAGATGGTATGTGGGACAAAGCCCACACTTGGCATGCAGGAGGACATTCAAAGAACACATGGTTTATTGATTCCTCTGCAGCGCCACATCCCCTGATAATCCTCTAGCGTGCAAATTTTTTCTCACCGATATACACCCTGACACTATCTGCCATAAGAAATGTTTCATCTTAGGTGGACAGTGGATTTTCCAGCATTGTGTCTTGAGAAGATCCATAGTGGGTCCAAATACTGTCAGTGGTTTTTCCTTGTTCGGATACACCCTTTCCAGCTGATACCCAGATTTAACCGAATATCTTCCATTTTGTGTAAAGTGCCATCCATCTCTGTCCATCCTCTGAATTCTACTCAAATGTATACTTTCTATTATTTTCACATCCTGTGGATCCACTATAGCCCAAATTGCCTGTGAATTCCATGTTCTCAGATCAGTGTCGATAAGTTGATCTACCGTGAGATCAGGGGAACTTGTAACATGATTTTTATTTGCTGGTCTCGGGCGAGTGGTTGGAAGCCAAAGATCATTCCATACAGATATGGAAGATCCTGTTCCCACCCGTTTAATTAGTCCTTTGCTAACCAGAGATCTAGCTGAAGATATACTCCGCCAGCCATATGACGGAGAGTACGAACGGATCGGATCCAGAGATGAAGCATTCCTGAAATAACGTCCTTTAAAAACTCGCGAAAATAAAGTGGTTGGTTTCTCAATCAGCCGCCATAGTTGTTTTGCCAGCATTGCAATAACGAATATTGAACGTTTAAATTAATGTTTTGAATGGTAATTAAGCTGACCCTGAAATCCAAAGATTGCAAACATTTAAGTGATCGAAATTATTAATCGATCATTAAGACCAGTGTCTCAATCAAGCTCGAGCAAACTAGCCCAAATGTAATGAGATAAAAATAGGCCTCCTAATATCAGGCCCAGATAAGAGAAAATAGGGTTACGAATTAAACCCTAAACCCATTTCTTCTTCCTTCTGCGCCGCGCAACCTCTCCCTCTCTCTCTCTCTCTCTATCAGCTCTCCTCTTCCTCTCAAAGTAAGCTTCTTTCGACCTTCCTCGTAAACCCTAACTTCGCATCTCTATTACAGACACACTCTTCGTGTCATACTGTTTCGGTATTAGTCATTTCATACATGTCCCTGCTCTGTTTCAGTTTCATATCTCTCATCACTGCATTGCTTAAAGGTGTTGGCTTTTTTTGTTTATTGGTTTTGTGTTAATTGATTGCAGGAGACATGTCTGATTCAAAGATGGTGGTTCCAGAGTCTGTGCTAAAGAAGATCAAGAGGGAAGAGGAATGGGCATTGGCCAAGAAACAAGAAGCTGAAGCTGCTAAGAAGAAGAGCGTTGTGACCCGCAAGCTTATCTTCAAGAGAGCTGAGCAGTACGCCAAAGAATACGCCGAGAAGGTCAAAAGAAACACCACTTTTGTGTCTCCTTAGCCTACCTAAGATGACTCTTCTCTGTTCCTGTTGTGTGTTGAAAGGTTTTGTCCTTTTTTTTTTTGTCTAGGATAATGAGTTGATCCGTTTGAAGCGAGAGGCTAAGTTGAAAGGAGGGTTCTACGTTGATCCTGAGGCAAAGCTTCTCTTTATCATTCGTATCCGTGGGTATGTTGTTACACAAGTTGTTAGCCAACTAGTTTGATGTGTGTCTTTACATGGCTGTATGTTTTTTTTCTTTTTTGCAGTATCAATGCCATTGACCCGAAAACCAAGAAAATTCTGCAGCTCCTGCGTTTGAGACAAGTAAGGCAGTGATAGATATTTTTGTCATTACGTTTTAAGTGGATGATCATCTTTTAAAAGAGGTTAGAATGTTAACTTGTGGTGTATTCATTTTGTGTAGATCTTCAATGGTGTGTTCCTTAAGGTGAACAAGGCAACAATCAACATGTTGCGTCGTGTTGAGCCTTACGTGACTTACGGGTACCTCATTCTCATTCTCTCTTTCTATTAAGCAACAGCAAGAATATGATCTTTTTAAGGGAATGATGATATCATCTCTCTCATGTGCAGATACCCAAACTTGAAGAGTGTCAAGGAGCTGATCTACAAGAGGGGTTATGGAAAGCTGAACCATCAGAGGATAGCACTTACTGACAACTCGATAGTAGCTGAAGGTCTAGGCAAGCACGAGATCATCTGTGTGGAGGATCTGATCCACGAGATCATGACCGTTGGACCTCACTTCAAAGAAGCCAACAACTTCCTTTGGCCATTCCAGTTGAAGGCGCCGCTCGGTGGACTTAAGAAGAAGAGGAACCACTACGTTGAAGGTGGTGATGCTGGAAACAGGGAAAATTTCATCAACGAGCTTGTCAGGAGGATGAATTGATGGAAACTTCCTTCTTTCTCTTTCCCCATTTCATAGATTTTTGGTTGGATCTGAGGTTTTTTTCCCTTGTATCAGAGACCGTATTATCTTTGTTGGAGATTAGGCTTTGATTAGTTTGCTCTGTTTGCCAAGTTTGTGGTTTTTACATAATGTTCTTCTCAACAAAGTGTTAGATTGTTCTTGAACTGGCATGTTCCCTGACTGGTAACCAATTTGGTTTTCTAAGCATTTAATTAAAACTACTCATCTCCGCTAAAAATTATGCAACCATTGCAAAGTCAGAAGATGAGTCTGTACTTCCTAGTTTATCAAAAAAAAAAAAGTCTGTACTTCCTTCAGAACTTAACTCGTTTCTCCAATAACATTGGTCAGAAGCTGCATTCAACCAAGGATTTGAGTATTAGCAAGTAGAGTAGTAGAGCATGGTATGAGAAATATATATTTTTAAAATATAATAATAGATACGTAAATTATAGTACAAAACACACTAATTTTTAGATATACTGCTAAATTTATAGTAGTTTATAATTTCAAAAGAAACGTCTAAATATATAAATAGAAGTATTAACTTTTAAAAATAATTTCATTTAATCGTTAACCAGTTTGAAGATTGGCCAGTCTGCTATATGTTTATAGAATCTCCCAGCTCCATTGACGGTTGCAATGGCTTACATGCCACTGAATAGAGAGTGGACGCTGAAATAAGTATACATAAGTCATAAGCTCATGGCGGTATTGGAGTTTCACCTTCCTCTTTTCTTGGTCAACGCTTCTTCTTCACACTGGTCAACAATGAATAGTCAGTCTACTATGATCATTGAATGTATATAAAGAGATATATAGTCTTGCTTTTTCTCTCTGACTTTTAGTCTCCTATGACCATTGAATGTATATAAAAAATAATCATTATATAGTACTACTATACATCATACAACATGTTTTAACAAATGATAATAAACATACCAAATCTATTAACCTGAAACCTTTTGGTAATGACAAATCAACAATAAGACAAAACAACAAAACTTTTGAGCGTTACATGTAATTAGTAGTTGTTACATGTTTGGCATTAGAAGAAGGCATTAAAGCAAGAACCATAAGCAAGACCATAATCACAATAGGAATCAGAAGCAGCATGGAAGGAGGAGGAGGCAACGGTGGAAGAATCAAGGGAAGGAACAAGAGCGATGCTGTGAGACCAACAAGGACAACCATTGACTCCAAACTAAAGTAACTCGATTTAGTTATTAGCCTCCTCGTACTGTTCTGAGACGACAATGCCTGAAAATATTCTTGCTTACTCATCATCTGAGGAGCTTGAGTTGGTCCACGAAAGGTCATGTCTTTTCGGTTATCTCTTCTCATGTCCATGGTGTTTCTGTTCTTGATGTGGCTCTGAGTATGATCTTGAATGCTTACGGTGTCGTTTTGTAGACTGGGGATTTCACGGATCATCTAAAAATGTTTACAATGTAGCTTTCTTGAAGATCTCCAATGGTGGAACTAGCCAGACTACTTCAGCGAGAAGAAGATGATGATGAAGGTTTAACGGTCGAAACTTAAAACTGGGCTAGAGAAACCTCTCTTTGTAAGGAAAGTACAGAAGAAGAAAGAAAGTGGGTGTGGTTTGATATGATAAACTGGTAAAGGATATAAAAATGAAGAACACAAGTAGCAAATAAAAATAAATAAATATTTGCTGTTGGACTGTAGAATCAGAGAAGAAACAGGAAAGAGAGGAAGGTTCAGTGAATTTACAGATTTTTTCTAGCAATAATAATGTTTAAATAGGACTCAACTTTTTAAATTTAAATTTGTTTTCTCTTTTTGGGGTGACAAGTGTGATAAGCAAGTTGCTGATTCTGGAACGCCTGTAATTTTAGAATACTTTGCTTCTCTCTCTTACTGTCACAGTTGGTTCTTCTCCCCTAGACACATTATCATTCCTTAAAGTAGAAGATGACGTAAGTTGGAATTTATTTGGGGAAAGCCTCTGTCTGAAGTGGAAGGGGAAGTTTCAGTTTATTTATTTTATTTTGGAGAATATTCAATTGTGTTCTAATTAACCGAATCTAAAACCTTTTAACATTGTTTTTAGTTGACCAAAAAGAAACAGTCGTGTTATCCCTTTCTGAGTTGTAGGTTTTATTAGTCTCCTGTTATTTATAAGATTTTAATGAATAATGGATGGGTTATATTATATATGAATGTTAACCACTTGACGTTTTAAACCAAAAAAGACCTAATTCCTTCTTGCGTTATTTATGGCTTGATTGACGATCTACCAGCAGCAGAAATTAGCTACTACAAATGCTGGAAACAAATAATTAAAGATAGATAATTACTAATCTGTGTTCTATAAATAATGTGTGCTGTTTATTACATTGATACTATTTATCACTCAGCGTGGTAATATATTGAAACTATGGACGGAGATACGTAAAAACTTAAGATTCGAATTCATCTGCACTAGAGGTGAATTCAAAGAATACCAATGATTAATATATTGAATGTCATGGCATTACGAATTTAATACAAATATTTATACACAAAAAATTATCAAAGGAACCGTATGTATAGATTTATATATTTCTATCCACCTAATAATAATGTTTCTATGTTTATCGACCAATTAGGACCCATAATGTTACTCTTCTCTTCGGCATTTCATGTGGTGGAAATATCATATTATCGTGTTCCTAAATGGGACAGTCAGCCGGATCTGATATTTGGGGGAGGCTTCAAATATTTTTTAAAATTTTCGTGAATTGTTTTAAATATATTTTTTTTAGGATTTATATCTATGTAAAACCTTCCAAAAATTTGAGGGATCAAATCCAATGTTTTACCAGCACGTGCCGGTGTGGAGATACTTGGTCCACTATTTAGTTTTTTTTTTTGTCATCAAATAAAATAAATTCATATTAATTTTGTGATCCACACTAATAGCTCTGTGACGATTGTTTTCTGACACTTAGTATTTGGTCCAATGTTTAGTTTACTTTGGGTTTTATGTATTTTAACCGTTAGTATTTTCTAGTTTTTCTGCCCATATCCTTTTCAAATTATTTATTTTTGCTCATAATTCGAACATAATGTTGATATAATTTCTTGAGCATTTCTGCATTTTACATAAAATATTTGGTTGCGTGATGAACGAACAACGAGTGACATGATATTCGGGTATTAACCAATTGACAGGTTACCAATACATATACGTATTTATCTGAATGCAATGAATAACATATTTAACTAAATGACATCATTATTCTAATTAACTTTATAAATTGTTACAATAAGATCTTACATCCCTTCATAGATTAAAAAACTTTACAACGCTAAGGAGATGATGCATGCAGATTAAAATCTTATGAACTATACATTAAGATTTAGAAGAATATCATAGTGATATCTTTTCCACACGACATGATATTCAACTTATATCGCGGATTTGTACTTGATCGATTGTTAGGCCATGTCCATCGACAATTTCAAGATACAATATCACAAATAAAACAATATAAAACTCAAAGATATGTTAGAGGTAAACAGTTTTGAGATCTCGTGTTTCTTTTGAGAGATTATAAGAACCCTTTAAAAATTAAAAACTATGTGGACACTTGTCATCCTTTTAATTATATAAATTAAATATCTATACTATTAAAACAGAAGACTCTTTTTCAGGTATCCTCCTGTTTTAACAGTATTTACAGATCCATGCCATTGAAACATTTAAAACCTATGATTTTTATTTAATTATATATATTCCGAATTTCCTTTTATTTTTATACAGCAGAAAATCTAAAAATCAACACCTCTGTTAAATTAACTATGATTTCCTATCCACACATAATGCATCGTGAACGTTTGATTGGTAAAATACATTTATTTACATTCTTAGACAATAAATGTTCCATCCCATTTATAAATGTTCCATCCTATCGACACCCAAGGTTCAACTTTTATTAGATTCTGCAAATAAAAATTAAAAACAATACATTCTGTTAATATCAGTCTATCCACACATAATGCATCGTGAACGTTTGATTGGTAAAATACATTTATTTACATTCTTTGACAATAAATGTTCCATCCCATTTATAAATGTTCCATCCCATCGACACCCAAGGTTCAACTTTTATTAGATTCTACAAATAAAAATTAAAAACAATACATTCTGTTAATATCAGTGTATCATTCATCACTTCCAATCATAGTTACAAACAATTAAACCATAAAACTTACATGTTGCATTGTTCAATATCATGAATATCTATCCTTTTAATTTTCTGATTCGTTTTTATTTAAAAAAAACTTATACTGCATAACAATTACGAATAATTAGAGTCCTCAACGAATTAACCGATGTGAAATAAAGTCGACAAAATTATAGGGGTTTGCAAAGCTTTTTCAAATAAATAACCAAAATATAAACTACTAATCAAAAGCTAAAATTTTGGCAAATAAATAGATTTTCAGAAATTCCATACATAACCATATCATATGTAAAATTTAAATTTAAATATATAAAATTTTTAAACTAAAATTTAATAGCTTCTTATCTCCATTTTGCAACTTCAAAATTTTAAATCAAATTAACTCAACGATCTGAATTTGAAATATATTATATTTAATTTCAAATCCAATATTTTCTAACAAACATTGCCCAAATTCTCGAGGCATATAATCAGGTGCAAAATAACTAGATTATTAACGATCTGATGTATAAATGCAAATATATAGCTAACTAAAACATGAAACTACTAAATTTGTAAATATTTTAAATAAAAAACCCCAAAAAGGTAAAAATAAGATTTTTAAATGGTATATTTCCTCCCTTTTCAAACTGAACATATTAAAATTTCAACTACCTTAGCGATTTAGAAAAGGAAGATTTACCAAGTATCTTTTTTAATTCCAAATATTCTATTTCCCTAACTAATTTAACCAATATCCGCAAGGAATATTCTTATTACTTATGTTACCTAATTATCCTTTTCCTATATATACTAACTTAGGAAATGAAACGATTTCTACAACCACTATATGCTGCTTTTAATTGAGAAAATGAAGCATAAACAGGAAACGCTTACCTTTCTGACGTGAAATCATTCAAAACCAGTTGGTGTATTCTTTTTTTTTTTACGCTGATTCATTATGATATTACAATTATGATATGAGAAAGATTACATAGACGATTCGACAACCGACAATACTACCTGCCTTATGAGATCTATGCCTAATTGCATCTCCTGAGCCATGTTGTAGATCTCTTGTAAGCCTTTCTTCCGTAATCTGCATAATTGTTCAATAAACCGCTTTCTCCGGGACTTGAAACCTGAATTTATCTGCAAGAAACTGCATAGTCTGGGGTTCGAACCCCAGACCTGGGTGTAGAAACCTTTAAACCATAACCACTAGGCTACGGTGCTTCCACAAAGTTGGTGTATTCAAGACTTGAATTTCAAGTGAAAGTAATCCCCACCTTCACAGACAGAAATGTAAGTATAGATCGCTTCAGTATTGTTTCATTCTTTATATTATCAATCAAATACGTAGTAAACGCTTACTTTTTGTTTTAGCTTCTGTTGCTGCCATTTGTAATAGTCTATAGTACTTTGTATTTTATCATTTATTGCATATAATTTCCTGTATAAGCAAGTGAAGACATCAGTTAAAAATCGTGTCCAAGTCTTTAACAAATTTTTATCAAAGTATAATGTAGAATATATGCTAAATAGATACTTATCTGATGACGGATAAGATTGTCACAATTAGAAGTTCAAGTAAGCTTCTGCATCAAACAGAACCAATAATAGCTGTCGGAATCTATACGATCTGTTTTCCAAAACAGAGAAAGAGGTCAGTCTGATGAAGGTAAGTAACATATCCTTAAATCAAAACATAGATTTAAGAGTAATTTATTTTTCCCATGCTTTAGCTTATCTTTATATTTCTCATGCTTTAGCTCATATAAACATTTAAAATGGACAAATGTCCTATATTTTATCCTAAAGTACATTGAATACAATTCTCATTAGAAATTAAAAAAAAAAACAATTTGGAACCTGATTCAATACGATCTCATTAGAAATAAAAAAAATTCTCATTAGAAATTAAAAAGAAAAAACAAACATAGCGAGTCAAAACATTTGGAACGGGTATCAATACATTTCTTATTAGAAATATATATGAAAAAGTTATCCCAATGGATCAGTTCTAAGGAACGGATGTGAGAAAAGTGGAAGAATCATCTCTTTGAAATGAAACTATCGGCCTGACAGCCATACTTGAACAACTTCTTCATATCCTTTTAGCTTCTTTGGTAGCATTGTTAGGCACTGATTGCGAATCTGCCTATCAATGATTTTTACAAGGCAAGCCGTTGAGACAGGTTGTTTAGACAACTCAAGTCAATACGTGAGTATGGTTTTAATAGGTTAAGTAAATTCTGTTTCCTTTTTATTTATTAGTCATATGTCTGATATATGATTCCAAATCAATTATTTGGTATGAATATTCTTGACTAATTATGTTAGGTAACTACTAAGAAAATATAATATGTTTCAAACTTGAATAAATTTTTAAAATAATTTCTGAAATGCATAAATAAAAATGTATAGTTATACAACTTGACATATTTATATAGTTACCAAATTATATTAAATTAATACTAGGTTCTGATTCGTCCTTAGAAATGGCGGATATAATTTTTGTTTTAATTATTTTTATAAATATAAATGTTATATTTGTATTTTTCTTTATAATTATATTTGTGTTCTTTTGTAATTAAAATTTTATATTTCTTTTTTTTATAATTATTTTTTGTAAATGTTAATTAAAACTATTTCATAAACACATTAGAAACTTAGTCAAAAGAAAGTAGACACAATGTCTAAACCGCTTACAAAAAATACAAATATGATTATAAAAAAGTACAAATATAAGATTAAATTTATCAAAAATTGAAACCAAAAAATATAAAAAGTATTTACAAATAACAAAAATATGTTCTCAAAACTAAAAAAATACACATTTTAATTATAAAAGAAGATGGACTGATGTAAAGAATAAGGTTGCTAAATAATTACACAAGAATATGGATCATATCGATTTTGTTTTCTGAGTATATATCCAACAAATAAGAACATTCAATGACTCAAATCGTTATATTTCCTAATAATGTATGGGCTTTTAAAATTTCTATTTTTTGAAAATTATTTTGCCTAATTGAGCTTAAATTAGATATTACTAATCTACATTATTATCAAACAATTTCTATAATTTGTTATATTTTTCCATAAAACACCTACTTAAGTTTAAAAATAAATTTGGGAAACTAAAAATGTTATCATATATGAAATTTCTAAAAAATATAACATATTGCAAACTTTATCAATAAAGATTGAAAAAAATTCTCAAACATATATATGACACAAATACATACTTATGAAACTTGATTTATTTAATATACTTACAAAAATGATATATTCTATTAAATTCATATCTTGAGGGCGGGTCAAAATCTAGTAAATAATTAAAACTAAACAGATTCAAAAGTAATAATAATTTATTATTTAGATCCTCAATTTAGCATCTCTATCGTTGATTGCCCTTAGGATCGATGCCACGCATTTATACATAAGTAGAAACTATGATTACTGAAGTATATAAAATGCATTTTATCTGGTAGAAAATTTTGCTATCTGGGGATTTAATAGTTTACATCATCAGTTTACGGTTATTATACGAAACAATTATGTAATATATTAAGCTTCTATTGCTAAATATGCATGATAATGTTTATGGGAAAACAAATCAATTTCATATCGACTTTCGTCAACTTTGTAGATTGTTAATCTGCCGAAAATTACAGTATAATTAACAAATATTCGGTGGGTCTTATTAAAGATCCTCAGTCTCATTGTCAGTCGAGGATACATTTTGAATATAATATAATGCATCAATGCAGTTCAGATGTATATTAAAACTATATTTAGGTAGTTTTTCTATTGAATATATTTAAGTAGTTGTGTACAGAGAGCGCAATCTCTTATCAAGATCAAAAAGATTTTTATTCGTAGACAAAACCGAGAAAGATATATACACAATTTTAGGGTGAAAAACAGTATTCTTACAAAAAGTTCTGTAGATTCTGTTATATTCAGTTTAAAGAAATTATAAATAAAATAAATGGTGGAAAGGGAAAGCTATATAGAAATGGCAACCCATGCATGATTGCCTTGAACATCCCAAACCCTTCTTTGGATTGGAAGTCTAGTGGTTGTGGACCTGCAACAATATTCAGCAAATATAATACAATAGAATCATCATATAAATTGGACAAGGCATATAGCGACATTATTATTCCAATACTACTTGATATGCCCACAGTTTTATCACATACTTGGGGGTTTTAAAATGATTAATTCTATTTATCTACGAAGATTTAAGACCTGTATCCTTTAATTATCTTGAAGGTATACGTAGATAATTATGAACAAAAAAAATGTCGGCGTGAAAATAATATCTAATGAATGTCAAAAGGTATAATTCTAAATATAATGTGGATGGAACTGCACATGTCGATGTTCAGTGGCGTTTTCCCATCGATTCAATGCATATCTCGACCAACTTGTCTTATCAATATTTCCTCGTACAACTCTACAATCTCTTTCTTCTACGTTATACATTTTCGGTTTTCCTTTTTATACACTTTTTTTCATGCCGACTTTCCCCAAATTATTGGTTAATATAGTATACAACATTTTTTTTCTTGCTAAAATTTGGTGCATATAGCATCATTGTAAGATTAAATTCGTATTAAATATCATTACAACTATGAATACCAAAACATAAACTAATCTTTTTTTGGTACTAACACATAAACTAATCTCAATATAACTATATGAGTACTGGTGTATTTTACTGGTTAAACGCATGGGTTAACCGCATGGATTGATCATGTTGTACTTTTAGTTCAATCCAGTGAAAATATTTTTTTACACCATGTTAGTTCTCAATTTAAGAAAAAAATAAAGTATAAGTCCAAATTTTCTTAATTAATCAAAGTAATGACTTTTCCGAAAAATAACATTTTCGTGAATAAATTAAACTTCTAGAATGAATATGGTAAATAATTTTAAAAAAATTATTTTTATATTTTTGATTTGAAGTTTCGATTCATATTTGAAAACCCCCCTAATTTTTGGTATACATGTTCAGCAATAAATATTTTTGTTATATAACCCGATTAGTGGAATGAGAAATTTGTATTTAGGTTTGTAGTTTGTTGAGGTCAAATCAAAATTATATGGTAACTTTAAAAAAATAGTTCAAAAATACAAAGCATATTGACATATTGTTCAAGAATATTATTCCCTGGCATTTTTCCGACCAACCAGTTACAAAAATGGACATATACTTTGTCCGTTTTTTCCAGCTTTGAAATGAAAACTGGGCAAATATATGACCAGACTGAGAAGACAATTAAAAGTATAATAACAGAACAATCTTTTCAAAAAAAAAAGTACAATAACAGAACATAAGAAACAAAATTCATGCGTCTGCCAGTGAGGTAATTTGGATTCATTGCATGTGGATATACTTAATGATTTTTCACCTCTCTTGCAATAAAAGATAAGAGGAAAAACAACTTGATCATGTTTTTGGGGGTAAATATCTTAAATACTACAAGAAAATAATAACAAAATAACAGACAAGAAGAATCCTCAAAATAAAATTAATTAAGTAGTAAATGACTATATTATTCCAAATTTTATATTTTTACCCTACACTCAATACCTTAAATACTAAATACTAAACTCTAACTTCTAAACCAGACTCAAATATAATTTTTTAATTTTTACTAATGTTATTTTTAAGATTTTTTATTTGTGTTCTACTTTTGGAATAAAAATATGTTTTAGTGCTATCTTATACTCCCTCCGTTTCATTTTAATTGTCGTTCTAGATTTATGCACACATATTAAAAAAACATATGATTTTGTATATTTCCAAGATAAAACACAATTACCTATACATCTAATCACATTTCAACCAATAGAAAAATAAAATGAAAAATCTTTTTAATAAATTTTGCATTTAAACTCTAAAACGACATTTATTTTGAAACGAAAATTTTTCCCTATAACGACAATTAAATCAAAATGGATGAAGTAGTTTTTTTTAAATTTCAGATAATTTTCAATATATATAAAAGAAAGGAATAACAGAAATGAGGAACAAATATGGAGGAGTGGGACCTAAGATGGCCACCATGTTGGCTGCTCTGCTCTGTTGTTTGTTATAGTCTCATTTTCAAGCTTCAAACTCTGTGTGCTCCATTTACTATTCCCTCTTTCTAAGTCTAATACCATTCTTGATTTGATCTCTCTTTCATTTTTTCAAAACTCCCTTGAAACTTTTGAAATTATAGGCTGTTTAAACAGAGGAATATGTCAAATTGGCTTCCTTATCTCTTTCAGAAAATCCATCTTGATTATTTTTGACAACAAAAGCCATCTATAGTGAAACCTCTACAAATTAATAATGATTTTCTATTAATTTATACAGATTATTAATTTATCGAAATATTAATTGAACCAAAATTTTAATTTATGACTATGGAATTATATTAATTTATAAAGATATTAATTTATAAATTATTAATTTAAAAATGTTATACTGTAGATTGTAAATACTCCAACTGTCATGTAACATTATGGCTCTAGAGAATGATCTTCTTTCCACTGGATTTTATTTCCGGGAATCTGTAACTCACTGACTTTGGTTTAAGTTTATGTTTATATCAATCTAATCCCCTATATATTATTTTAGGAGTATTAGAAATAAGTAACCTTTAGTTCATGTGTGATTTACATCAATGTCATTTCCTACGTGTCATCACCACATTCTCTCTCAAGATCTATATTCAAAAACCCTTAGTTAACTAGACTAATTACACTAACTGCCATTGGTCATTATATTATAATTGATTCCTTATTGACTAACCAAAAATACAATGTCTACAATTAATGTTTTGTTCTTATTATTTTCTATGTACTATTACACGGATTATTAATTATGATGCATTTAATTTACTCATCGATGAATCACTGAGATTTGAGTACGTCTATTATATGGTTTCATTCCTTTTATTTGAGAAGTATTTTTTAATATTAACTTTATGTTCATGTGTTATTAACAAGAATGACATTTCATATGTAGTAACACTATATTATTTCATGTTGTATATTTAATAACAAAATCAAATCAAATATGCGTCAATAAATATTAAGTTATGCAAAATTATGAATATGATCGCATATAAAACTTTAGTTGATAGTATACCACGTATAAATATGACCACACATTGAATTGTTTTTTACGTTAGACTAATTTGTCACCAATACGATTTTGAGTCTACGCTTGATTAGTTTTTTGCCAATCAAATTCGGAAACATGATCAATTAGAGATTCTAGAAATAAATATAATCAGTGGATTAGAATTAATGCAAATTAAATTTGAGATTTGAGATTTTTTTGAAATTATATACATAAATAATTCCTCAAAAAGTTACCTCGCATACAATTAATTTCAGAAACATGATCAATCAGTGATTAAAATATTAATTACATAGAGAAATTCACTCGCCTACAATCTAAATTCGGAAACATGATCAATTGTAAAGTCTTAGACATAAATATTATCAATCAAGGGATTAAAATTTAATGCAAATTAGACAATTAATTTGGAATTATAGACAAATAATTTCATATATATGTTACTTTGTCTACAATTAGAAACCAAAACATGATCAATCAGCTATTAAAATCTTGATTAAATAGAGATTCTTCCTCGCCTACAATTTATATTCGGAATACTATATATATCTTGCCTATCCTATGCCCACACCTCCATCACAACCCAAACAATTTTAAAAGTATCATTAAAAATGCATTATAATAAATTTCTTTATTTATTTTTATTTCTTCTTAAATTCATAATAAATTTATATATTTCTTTGCTTATTTTTAAAGTGTTTTTCCGTACAATATAATTCAATGCATCTCTCTAATTACACAAACTTTTATATAAAAATTTAAATAAGCTTACATTATATTAATCTGTACATTATAGTTAAATATTTTATTATATCTAATATTTGTGACTACTTTTAACTTTCTATTATCTATTAATTAAAAGTAATAATTTTTTTAATATATTCATCCTGCGCATGTTATCACCTAGTCTTCCAGTAAAAGAAAAACGTGGCCATGATTTAAAAAAAAACGTTTTGATTCCAATTTAAAGAAAAAGAAAACACATAACAACGTTCATAATTTCATACCATCTTCATCCATAACGGATCAACGATTGTTCTGAATTTATTAAACTTAAAACTCTCACAGATTCAACAATGTCATTAAAACAATCCTGAGAGTTAAGCCATCCTTTCATCAAATGAATCACATCTTGGCTTCTCTAGCTGCCAATCTCTTCTTCTTCTTCTTGACACTAGCTGACTTGTAACCTCCTTTGCACGGTTTCCCCCAAGGGCTAACCGATGTCCTTCCTCTGCTTCCACTACTTTTGCTCTTCCCTTCACCACCACCGTGTGGATGATCACAAGGATTCATCGCCACACCTCTCACTTTAGGCCTTATCCCCAGCCACCTACTCTGCCCTGCTTTATAGAGCTTCTTCACTCCATGAGACGGGTTCGACACTGTACCGATAGTAGCACGGCATCTGGCGTTGATCCACCTGGTGTCCCCTGATGGAAGCTTTATCAAGCATCTCCCTGAAGCAGGCTCCTTTAGGATCTTGGCGTTTGTTCCTGCAGCGCGGACTAGCTTGGCGCCTTGGCCAGGGTTCATCTCGATGTTGTGGATGATTGTTCCTATGCGCATCATACCTAGTGGCATGGAACTTCCGATCATTGAGTTGATGTCCATGTGGAGCATCTTTTCTTCCATTTCTGCCACAAGTGTTTTGTTCTGCACATCACCAAAACCTGCAAAAAAATACCAGAAAAATGAAACTAAACTAGAGGCCGTCGTGTGTCATAAAACAAAAAAAGCATACAAACCGGGATTTTGACAAAAAGCTAGAAGAGAACTCTGGATCACCATATACTAATACGTGAATATGATCTCCTTACTCAACATAACTCGAATCCTAGTTAGAGAAAACCCATACAGGTGCAGCATACACGGCCACAGCCCAAGTCCCATAAAGTACATACATGCATTGGGTTTCTGTACTTAATTCATCATTTAGGATACAAACGATGAAGAAAAACAAAATTCTGAGGTTACTACATTGTGGAAACATAGTTACAAAAAAAAGGGTGAACTAATGCAAGATAATCCGTTCATCATCTCAAAAAAGAGAAGCAAAGGCTTTATGCCAATGACATAACCCACAAAAGATCGGACAGTTTTAACAGTATCTAGGGTTATGTAAGAATAATTCATATGCAAATACAGCTCACAGTTAAACCTTATTCCTCACGAATATACTACACCATCCTAAAACCCTATTAGATCACATCTCTCCGAAACCAATTAAAAGCTTAAAACTTTAATCATATAATAAAGGCCGCCCAAGAATAACATATAAGACAAGAAATGTAGCAACTTTTTTTTAAATTCAAGAAGGCCAAGAGTAACCTGTAGAGAAACTGCGAAATACTGGACGAACAAGGCTGTTCAATAAAGAAGAAGAAGTTCGAGCTCTGCATAGCGCCACAAGGCCCGACATTGGGAGTGACCTGCTCTAAAAAAAAGGTAGGGTCTTTGCGCGATAGATCTCACGCTCTCTAGCTCCTACCCTATCAAACAAACACCGATACTATTAATAGCCTGCAGCTTTTGCTTATCTCAAAAAAAAAAATTGTGACGAGACAAACCTGAGAGATGCGAAATCGAAGAAAGCTTGATTCAAAGAGAGATGAGAAGACGCGGCTCTAATCGAAGAGAGATTTGATGAACTCAAGGGTTCGGGTTCCTAATCCTAAACCATGATTGAAGCCTCTCATCGGTTTAGACCTCCCGGTTCGACCGTGACTCAGATTTATGAACCAGTTTATTTCTCACTTGCTGCTAGTTGGAAGTTAAGTCCATGATGGTGTTGAAATTAGGCAGCGATTTATGTGGGTCACTAACCTTAATCTATAAAGAATCTATGTACCAAATAAAATTTTCACTGAGACAAAAAAAATAATACATAAGAGAATGACACCAATTCACTAGTTAATAATAATATATATAAAGGAAGTTCAAATACAGTTAAAAAATTATTAATATCATGAATTAGGATTTAATGATTACAATATAATCATCAGCAGTTTTGGATAATTGTTTATACAAACCATTAAAATGGCACTCAGTAAGATCTTTAACACAGCACTACCGGTAATGATTACTTACGGTTGATCTTTGTATTATAGATTTACGGTAAATCACTTGAGATTTTAAGTTTCCGTTCATCATTTTGGTTAGGCCCAGTGCGTTTATGACTCAATCCGGTAGGCATATATATCAAACCCGATTTAAACAAAACATAACCAATAAAACCGGACCACGATGATAATAAGAAGTCCAGAGACAGCTCTGTTCAAAAGTCTGATCCCACCACAAAGCACACAACAAACAAGTCTTTCATTTAACTTTTACACATTATTTTTAAACATCAGAGACTCAGCCCTCATTCTCCTGACCTCTTTTCCTTATTCCTGAAAAAGAAGAAAACAAAGATAGTTTTCTATGAGCAAAACAATCACACAACAATGTTCAAGCTATAACCCATAAAAGAAGAACATATACTAACCTCATCATCATCATCATCTTCCTTCTTCAAACGAGTCTCACCACCTTCCTTGATAATAGGAAGCTTCATACCTCCAAACGGTGTATCAACATCCACATTACCTTTAATAGTGTACCCAGTTCCTTTACCACGTATCATATCCCAAAGCGCAGACCCAAAGTCCTTTGGCTTGAACGTGATCGGCACATTAATCAACCCACTCCCGTTTTTATCAAGCTTTACAGAGTCAGATATCTCTGCCTTCCCAATACTCACATCAGCCAACCACACCTCACAGTCCAAGTCATTAACCCCCAAGTCAAAATCATTCAAGTTCTCAAGCCTCACGTGGAGTATCGCCACGGTCTCTTCCAGAGAAAACTTCTGGAACTTGATCTTCTCGATGTCGACATCAGGTTTCTTCGGGATCGGGATCTCTCCACGTTTCTCCAACGGTAACGTGAGCCTCCCCAAGACAGGCACGTCGACGATGAGATCAACTTTGATCCTGTAAGGTATGATCATCCCGGGGTTGATGTCGTTGTAAGTGCTCTTGATGTCGTCGTAGATCAGAGTCAGCGGTATCTTGACGGTTTCTTCTCCATGCGCCTTGATGGTTCCAGCGTCAGGGATCAGTCCAGAGACGAGTTTCCTCCCGTCACTGTCGATCAAGTAGTCGATGTCGATGAGAGGGATGGGAACAGGGTTGGGGTTCTTGACGAGCACGTCTACGACAATGTCTGCTCTCTCGAGATTGATCTTGGGGATGTGAATGGCGGAGACGTCAGCTGTTGGCTTCCCGAAACCAACGGTTCCCTGTATCTTCCCGCCGATGTCGTGAATGAAACCTTTGACATTGTCTAGGAATCCACCTTTACCTTCTTCTTCTTTTTCATCCTCCTCCTTGTGAGCTCTGTCAACGATTTCAACTTTGTTCTCGGATGTAGACATACCTAAGAAGGCAAGGAGACATCATTAGAAAAAAAGTCAAAACCAAAAGAGTGTTTCAGCAGTTGTTAAAGCGTATAACAACACGTCATGTCGTTGAATCATACTACATGATAAAAAGTGAATCTAACATCATATTCCTTTAGCTCAAACACATTGAATCTCTGAAGTACATCAACAATGATAAGATCACGTGGATCAAGTGGATACATGGTAAGTAAAACACAGATTCAAATGTTTGGTCTAAACAAGATAGCACCATGTCAAAACAGATCTAATGATATCTTGATCTAATCATCACCTATTTCCAGATTAAACACAGAAAGGATCAACGAAAGAACAGATAACGAACAGAAGTGGATTTGAACGTACCTCGAGAGTTGGATGGAATGTGAGCAAGAGAGAGACAAGAGAGTGCTTTCAAGAGTTGTGTGGTGGTGTTGGCTCAGGCTGATTCGTTGAACTAAACTGGACGTTGACGCGTAATCTTCGCCTTGCCGACAAATCCGTCGTGTCAAGATACTATTGGGCTAGAAAGGCTCTTCAATTGCGTTTTGACGCGTAAGTTTCAAGATATTAGGATAATGAGAGCCATATTTTTGTTTGGTAAAGAATAACCCACTTGCCCCCAAAATTCAGAGGAACTTATTATTAGGTTACAACAACACACGATTCATAACCAGACCAAAAGCGTCTAAATATTTGTCTAACAAGGTGAAAAAAAAAAAGAAAGAAAAGATTTTGGTAATCTTTGAGGTACAGTTTTGGAGATTGAATTGTAACCAAGTGCGACAAGAGCAACAAGTTCTCATATATGATCATTGTGTTCATCCATGGAAGGAGCATCTATTTCAGGTGGTGCTCAAACAACGACGCCATCTCGAGCTGCAGAAAGAAAAGAGGAGAGAAAATTCGAACATGACTACTTGCTTAGTAACGGATGATTGATCATGAGGAACTTTTACTTGTTGTTTTAATAGTAAAAGATTGATACTTACCGCCGTCAAAGCAGTTTCAGCTCCCTTGTTTCC
Organism: Raphanus sativus; assembly: GCF_000801105.2. NCBI lineage: Eukaryota > Viridiplantae > Streptophyta > Magnoliopsida > Brassicales > Brassicaceae > Raphanus > Raphanus sativus. The sequence goes on from NW_026615831.1 coordinate 24,872, forward strand.
GGCTTTGCCACCAGATCGATTCAGTGCCTAGAGTTTCAGTTTATTCAGTCTTTATCCATTATGATGAATCAGCTATACTGTACATATCATCAATACTTGCATAACACAACCTAACCTGATCCATGTCCTCGCATGTCAGTACACCAAATATGCATGGAACACCTGCAAAATTGGGGATCGAAAGCGTTACTGCTACTGCAAAGCTAAACTAAGTGCAAGAGAAGATGAGATCAACATCCAAAGAACTAAATTGATGCTTTGGGAATCTAACTGTCTAAGATCCTGACCAAAGGCAAAACTGAAGCAGGTCCTTGACTTTGGAAATGTAAAAGAAAAAATACAATCTTTGTCTGTTTTCAAAACAATCATAATGTATTCCAGATGCAGGAGGAGGAGAGAGAGTAGTCCAAACCTGAGTTGATGCCAGCAGAAAGTACTCCAGATGCAGCAGAGTTGGCAACAGCATCATAATGTGTGGTATCTCCTCTTATCTAACACACAACAAAGGATTCACAAAAGTAGATCAAAACCCCAACTCTAAACATGTCTCAGCAACATAACTCAAACTACTTTCAGAAGCACATACAACCAGATGGGTTGAGAATTAGTTTAAAAGAAAAGAGTCATACCACAGCACCAATACATAAAACGGCATCGAAGTTTCCTGATTTCCCAAGGTTTTGTGCAACAACGCCAATCTCAAAGCTGCCAGGAACCCATATAACCTGATTGAAAAAGAGATTAAATCAGAGAAACAATAGCTCCACCACAAAGGATGTAAAACAATAGAATATAAGATGTTATACTTGGATGTCTTCTTCTCTGACTGAATACTTCTTGAAAGTTTCGATGGCTCCTTCCAGAAGCAACTTCGTCACAACCTCGTTGAAACGAGCAACAACCTTGACAGATTAAATAAAAAAAACCAATCAATCAGAACTCAACAAATCCTGAAAAAAAGGTGAAGACTTTTCGAAATAAAAGAGAGAGCTCACGATGGCGAATCGAAGACCTTCCCCTCTCATAAGCGACCCGGTGACATGTCGAACAGCTTCCGTCACCACCGACGAGCGTAGCTCCTTCTCTACAGCGAGTGGTGACGCGAAACCTAGCACGGAAACTCTTAACATCTCGAGATTGCGAAAAAGTATGGAGCTTTAAGAGAGAGAGAGAGAGTGCGAGAAGGTTATATCATACCGGATGCGGATGAGGAGAATGATAGGCTACTGGATTTGATTACAGAAGGGAAACAAGACGATTGAGGTGGGTGGAGATGAGGGCGTGACGTCGGAGTTAGGCGGAGGCACGGCGGCGATGCTAACGACTTCATTTGAGCTGATGCGGTTAGTAGTGAGTGAGTGAGAGGCTAAAGAAAGATAACCTCTCTACCGTCGGTTTAGCCATTTTATAGATTCCGGTTAACTGCTAAATAAGATAACCTCTTTACCGTTGGTTTAGCCATTTAATAGATTCCGGTTAACTGCTGAATAAGATAACCTCTTTACCGTTGGTTTAACCATTTAATAGATTCCGGTTAACTGCTGAATAAGATAACCTCTTTACCGTTGGTTTAAAGACTTCCGGTTTGACGAAGCCCTAAAACTCAATTTTGTCGCCGGGACTGATTTTTTTCAGACAGAACTGAAAGACTTTGCAGCAACAAAGAACAAAACTTTCGTCTTGTAGGAGAAGAAAAATTTCTTGAACAAAGAACCATAGGATATGGCTACGGCGAACTGGTACGATTTTGATTCTTTTGATCTCTTTAACTGTTCTAGATGAAATTACTGAGGTAAACGTGTATTTGATCACAGGCTCACGGCGTCTCCAAGTGTGTTCCTTACTCGTCAAGTGAACTCTCCTGTCTCATTTGCTTCTAGAACCAATCAGACTCCATGTAGAAGCCGTGTTAGTTTTCAGGGCTGTGTGAAACGTCGTATTCCGGTGGTTTTATCCATGCCGGCAACGGAGGGTTCCGGTGTGGTGGCCGTGAAGTCTGTTTTGCCTGGAAATGGCATATCCATCATGGTATATGACTTGTCTTTGGTAGTTGTTAGTTAAATTTATTGTCTTTTCTTCAAGCAATAGCAATGGGGTATGTTCTTGGTGTTAGTTAAAGCACTTAAGCTGTGGATTATCTGTGTTATCAGGTGAATGGATGCAGTGGCAAAATGGGGAAGGCTGTGATCAAAGCAGCAGACTCTGCAGGAGTCAACATCGTTCCCACATCGTTTGGATCTGCTGCTGAGGCTGGTCAGACTGTTGAGGTGTGTGGAAAAGAGATTACTGTGTACGGTCCTGCAGAGAGAGAGAAGGTTCTTTCTTCTGTGTTTGAGAAGCACCCGGAGCTGATTGTTGTCGACTACACAATCCCATCTGCAGTCAATGGTATGTTGGTAACACTCCAGAACCTCTCATTCGAGCTACTTCTTCTCTGTTGTTAGTTTATGATGCTTTTGTCTTTTCGTAAAAAATAATGTAGATAATGCGGAGCTGTACAGCAGAGTAGGTGTTCCTTTCGTGATGGGAACAACTGGTGGAGACAGGAACAAACTGTATGTAACTGTTGAAGAAGCGAAGATTTACGCTGTGATTTCCCCACAGATGGGTAAACAAGTATGTGTGTACTCGGATGTTAAAAGTATTGTTATTTAAAGATCTTTTTTAGCTCATTATATCTCTTTGCTTTGTTGGTTGACTAGGTTGTTGCATTTCTTGCGGCCATGGAGATTATGGCTGAGCAGTTTCCAGGAGCCTTTTCTGGTTACTCCTTGGAGGTTTCTTTCTTACTTTTGTTTGTTTTATATTGCTTCTTGGTACGACTAATCAACTTCCATCTATATTTGTAGGTGATGGAGTCTCATCAAGCTAGCAAATTGGATGCATCAGGAACAGCAAAAGCTGTTATCTCTTGCTTCCAGGAACTGGGAGTGTCTTACGACATGGATCAGGTGCATTGCTTTTACTTTATTCTCAACTTATTCGATCTCCGGATATGAATGTTCTGTGTATACAACTTGTTGTGGTAGATACAATTGATTAGGGATCCTAAACAGCAAGTTGAGATGGTTGGGGTTCCTGAAGAGCATGTCTCTGGCCACGCTTTCCATCTCTATCACTTGACATCACCTGATAAAACGTAATGCAATGCCTTAGACATGATTATATAACTTTGATCTCTATTGTAAAAAAGTGTTTATCTCCTCCCATAACTAGCTATATCTTTTCATTGTCGTTTTTTTTTTGCAGTGTCTCCTTTGAGTTCCAACACAACGTCTGTGGCAGATCAATATACGCTGAGGGAACTGTCGATGCTGTGCTTTTCCTTGCCAAAAAGGTTATAAAGCTTTACTCATTTTTTTCGTAATTGATTATATGCCTTTCTCTATGAGTCTCAGCTCCTCTATCTAAACGATGCTAATTGTTGTGAAATGCAGATTCGATTGAAATCAGAGCAGCGAATCTTCAACATGATTGATGTTTTGAGAGAGGGAAACATGCGTTGAGCTTCCTGATTTTTTTTTGTCCAAATAACCATTTGGTTGGTTCTAGAAGAGCTGAGATAGATTTACCAAATCATCAGCTGTGAAAGTTAGATGTTTGGTTCCCCTCCACTTTTTCTGTTTTTTTTGGACAGGCTTGAGGTTTTTTTTTTGCAGTTACACCAACTGGTGTTTTGTAGCTCTTTTTTTTTTTCTGTCTATCCTAGAACTTTCCATTGCATTGTTCATTTAAACTTTTTTTACCATAAATGTTACTCTCCTTTCTGAAAGTCCTATAGGTAATAGTTAGCTTCATTTTCAGAACAACGACCTCAGGGAAAATAACGTATCTGCATCATCAGTAGGCCTATAGGTTCTGATGAAGAAGTAAGATTTGATTTGGAGAAGTAAGATTTGGTGTATGTTCTGATGAAGTGTATCCAGAGCTGTTAGGATTTAAGCTCGAAGGAACGATGAGCACATTGGTTGCTTCTTTGGTAAGCATTGGTTGCGAGTCCTAGGGACATTGGTCCCAATGGTGCTTATCTTTTGGGAATGAGGGTTGGAACCATGATCAAACCTCTTGTAGATTACCTCATTTCCATCGGCAAGAAAATCGTGGCTAGGATGCTGGATAAGCGTGCTTATATCATCGGGTACAACCTCGAGGAGACTGTTAAACCAAATGTAGATTGCTTGGTAAAGGCCAAGATGTCTAAAGAACAGTATTCTTTTCAGCTTGAATCTCAAGATTGATCCTGAAGAGTTCGCTCGTGTTGTTGAGAAGATGCCACAGGTTGTAAGCCTTAAGGAGAACTTAATGAAACCTGTTGAGTTTCTATTAGAGGTTCATTGAACTGGTATGAAGGTCCAGTGTTCGACAGGGGTGGGAAGTTAGATATGTGATATGTGATATGTCTGGTGATGGTGGTGGTGAGATTGTCTGACGATGAAAAAGAAGATGAGAGTGACAATGAAGTTATCTACAGATGCACTCTCACTTTGTAAAACTAAAGGCGCATTGTCTTCTCTGGATGATTAAAGTTATTTTGACATTTGACCCATACAAGTGTTCTTTTTCTCCTTTAAGACCCACCAAATATACATTTCTACAACAAAACCCCCAATACTGTAAACGGTACGACATGAGAAGATCATCACCATAGTAACGAGTACGTACATGATCGATATCACACATCTTGTAATTATATGTTGACCAAAACACGAAAAAACATTCATATTTACTATTTTTCTTGAATTGTTATGTATATTTATTGACCTGTGATGCAAGAAAACAGACGATGATTCTTGAATCTCACGAGCTGATGACCTTCATGCGGCGGAGAACAACCCTTCTCCATAGCTCCAACGGCTCTTCTTTTTGTTTCCCGGCTTGATAAGGATGAGTTATCTCCTATGCACCAGCGACGTCGATGCTGACCGTCCACGTTCATTTCCATGTCGTAAGACTCACGAGTTGTTCTGGAGGAGGAGGAGAGACGCTCGTAACGACGGCGAGTAAGGTTCTTCTTCACGGCTCTATACACCATTGGTATTAAACCATCCATTGATGCTCTAATATTCTTTGCTTCTTTTTTGTTTAGGCGGATGATATCTTTGTAAGATGAAGAATATGGTTTTGTTTTTTTCATTAATATCGATTTTAGGTTTGGGTGCTTAGTTTACCTTCCATTTTCTTCTTTTATATATTTATTTCTTTATACAAGAAACCTAAACTTCTCTTTAGTATTGTTCCTCCCATTTGGTTTCTATGTCAAATCTTAGTTGGAGTTCCGCAGCTACACTTGTTTTTTTAAAAGATTATCTTTATTTCGGTTAGTCATATATGGTATTTTATCTTACAATATCATTATTGTTATACACCCAACACTTTCATATGTAAGAAAACGTGTTTGTTCAAGGGTGTTTTTGTACCTGAGCTATGCTACAAAGTCTAGAATACATGATCTTTTTGTAGATTATTCGTGTAAGCATTTTGCATGTTACACCATCTATCACAAGTTTGTATATTTGAGATTTAACATTGTTTGAATGACATAACACATCAATATTTTGTCAATGAAATGATTAAGAACAAATTAAAACGTAATCATGAACGTTTACTGCCTATGCATACTATGATTAATTAAGACCTAAGAATAGTCCAACCCGTAACTTCTTTTTTTTTAAATGACCCAGTTGTTGGACACGTTATCCTTGATCTGATCCTTTGACTGGGTGTTTGTGTCCAGAAAATATTATCAATTAAGATTGTGCTGAGACTTTTCTGTTTGTTTGTTTAATTGTTTAGTGTAGTTTTTTTCTTTTATGTTTTCGATTAGTTTAGTTTCGGTTTATATATTTTGTTGAAGAAGACGGATTCAAGATGACCTCGCTCTTGTGTAAAAAAAAACGATATTTCAGTGAGTAAGGTTGCGTTTATAACAAGGAAACACATTCAAATAGTTTACTTTGATAGATATGATATTGTTACACAAGGCGAATCTTGAAAGTGTTATTTAACTTTTTTTTTTTGATAATCAAGTGTTATTTAACTTCTAGGAACAAGAAAGTTGTTTTAAAAACAGCATGACGCTGACTGCATCAACTGTCATTTTACTTTAAGGATCCTAGTTTTAATTTCCGGCCGGGTCGGTTTCATGTAAAGTAGTAAATTAAGAAACTGTGTTGATCATTCAAAAGCCAAACCGTCGACAGAAAAAAAACGTTGACAAAAAAAAAAAAAAACGGCTGGCGACTACGATGGCGATTGCGACAAGAAGGGGATGAATCGATTCGATCTCGGTGGTGTAAGGGGCGATGGTTTCGGTTTTAAGGTGGCTATGGTGCTTTCAATCAATCCAACGGAGTTGGGGATTTTTGGGAAACGATCGGAGTTGGAGGGGTGATATGATTAGGGTACGGCGAGAATTGAGGATTTTGATAAACAACCTATTTCTTGGGTCGTGGTGGACAAATCTCGGGAACAAATCGGTTGGGGATAGGGGTTTATTCAACAGGTCATGGATTGGGTCGAAGAGAAGGCGATTCTCGATATGCTTATTCAGGCAAGTCGAATCTGTTTCTTTCCCTTTACGGTTTCAAGATCTTCCTCTTAAAAACATTTTTATTCCTTCATTATTTGAGGTTTATTACTTGAGGTTTCTTCAGAATTTTAGGAATGATTATAAGATCAATTTAGAGGGGATTTTAAATCTACATTTACATCACATAAACAAGTCTGGAAAGTGGCATCTCGCATTGATCTCTGATAGATGCGTTAGGAGTATAAAAGATATTTGGTATCTCATCATTTGGCTTTCATTTGGAAACTGGTTGATTTTCTATGCTTTGATTAGAGGGGATGGGATTTTTCAATATCTCTTGTTTAATATGGTTAATAAATGTTTTGATTCTCGCATACTAGTATATATAGGATTACACGAGTCTTGGTTGTATTCATCAACACTCTTACCTCTGTTCTGTTATCTCAATATTCTAACAAGGCTTTTCTTTACTTGTTTTCGGTTTTTCTGGTTCACAATGACACAAGGGCAATGGATTACCAAGTCTGGTGGGAAAAAGGTTGAGGCGAACAAGCCAGTCTTGAAGATTACGGTGCCCCGGTTTGACAATGCGGAGTTGATTGCGTCTTATGATAAGACACTCATTGGGCGGTGCATGAACCCTCAGAAACAAGACATGAAGGTCTTACTGTTCATGCTGTCTCGGATATGGCAAGTTGAGGAACGTGTGGTTGGAACGGATTTGGGTTTAGGGCGCTTCCAATTTGTCTTCCAGGAAGAAGAAGATATTACTGAGGTTCTCAAGATGGAGCCGTTCCATTTCGATTATTGGATGGTGTCTTTGGTGAGGTGGAAGCCGGTGCTTGAGGTTAACTACCCATCGCGAATCATCTTCTGGGTTCGAGTCATGGACATTCACCTTCAGTTTAGGGCCGCTCAAACATTCAGAAGTGTAGGAGAGGCAATTGGCAATGTTCAAGGAGAGGTTGAGTTAAGAGAAGGACGTGTTCGTGTGGAGCTCGATGGCTTTAAGCCACTGATTTTTTCTATGGCAATTGAGTTTGAGGAAGGTGTGGAGATTATGGTATCTCTCAGATATGAAAAATTGTTTGGGTTCTGCAAGGAATGCTTTAGTATGACACACGAACAATCTCGGTGTCCTACGCTGCAGAACGAGGTGGGGCTCATGGAGGAAGGGTCAGGGAGTAAACCGGTGGTTGGGCAGCAAGCTTCTAGCTACAAAGGTGCTGTCACATATGGTAATGGTTCTGCTGATACAGGTAACGATGGCCAACAGTTGAGAGTACCTATGAAAAGTGGAAATAAGGGTAAGGGTGTTATGAGGGAGAGGCCGGGACCCTATAAACAGGCGAGTAACTATCATGGCTATAAAGAAAGGCTTCCTAGAGGCAATGGAGATGGCTCTTCGTTCAGGGGCAGGAACTATGGTTATCATGATAGGAGAACTATGACTCAGAATAATGAGTTTCAGCATTCACGCAATGGAGAGGAGGGACAACAAAAACTGATGATGGATGCCTTTAAAGGTGGGAACCGTTCTTCAAATAAGGTTGTTTCGCAATCTATAGGGGTGAAGAAACAAGGAGAAACTCCTAAAGCTTGTAAGGCACTTCTTTTCAATGAGGAGACAGTGCATGAGGTGAACAAGGAGGGGGTTGAGGGGAATGTGGTAAGGAAGGAACAGATCGACTTGGAAGCGATTCAAGTCAAACGGATACCCGAAGGTATTTTTGAGCCTATCGCAAAGGAGGATGAGAAGTCTGTTTCAAACCCTCTTGATGATGCGAACCTGATGGTGGAGGGCGCCATTCTTTCTGACTCCGAGCTGCTAGTTGATGTGGAGGAGGGCGAATACCAGGAGTGGGAAGAAGGGGTGATAACTGATTTCATGGAGGAGGAAGAAGTGGTGTTGCAAGACACGAAAGTTGATACTGATGAGGTGGAGCCCCAAGACCAGGAACTAGAAGGTGACGAGATGGGAGAAGGGGAACGAGACAACACTGATGAGACTCGGGAGAAACCACCAAAGAAGAAAGGAGGAAAGCCAGGCCCACTTGCAATTGGAGGCTCTATGAAGATGCGCCTTGTCCAGAATATGGTTTCCCCCCGCAAGAAGAATGTGGCAAAGGCAGGGATGAAGACAGGTGACAAAGGTGCTGGGGCATCAAAGAAGGCTGCCATGAAGCCAAAAACATCTGAGTAAGATGTTTCGGTTTAATTTTTTTATGTTTGAATAATGTGGGATTCATCTATGAAATCCGATAGTATTGCATTTGGTTATCATTGGTTTTTATTTCCTGGTTCTGTTCCCTTCACTGTTCTAGGCAAGGTTGGGTTCTCCAATGATTTTTTGTATGGTTCTCTGTTGTTAGTTAACAGCCTTTGGTTTAATAAAACAGTAGAATTATGGTTATATTATGGTGCTTTGATAAAGGTTAAAACAATGTGTCTTGGAATATCTTTGAATTCTATATTATGGTATATGGATTGTGATAACTTGACTTGGCTTGGGAAGATATATTTTGGGTTATTTGATCTCACTGGGTCTAAAGAGGTAAGGATGGAATGGAATGGGTCTGAGATGTAGTCTTGGTATGACTTTACACATCTGTCTCAATGTGATTTTGGTGAGCAAAAGGTTAGAAATTTGGTTATGGGTATTGGGTGGAAAAGCTGGGTATGGGAAGGTATTGAGAGGTCAAATAGAGTTAGCAGTGGCGAGAGAAGTAAAGACTATATGAGTAGTATGCTTACTTGGATATTACAACTTGGATGGAGTGATTCGTTTAAACCGGTAAAGCGTTATCATGTAGTGACTTCAAATATTTGGAAAATGGCATGTCCACATAAAAGGGGACGTCATGATTCTTGGGTACGTGATCCATATTGTGGGTGCCACATACAGGTTGATAGTTTTTATGAACTAATGGTGGAAAACTGGTGCCAGAAAGAATATGTTTGTCGAGGATCTACGGTAAACCCAAATTTAGATGGGTGGTTACATTGGATTTTATTGGATAATGATGGCCACCTTAGTTATCAATTCATATTTAGATGAAGATTTTAAGTTGGAATTGTCAAGGCCTTGGGAGTAAATGGACGATTAGTTATTTGCGGGAAATATATTATAAACATAAACCAAGGTTTATGTTCTTGTCGGAAACAAAACAAAATTTTGACTTTGTTCAATCTTTTCAATTTCATTTTGGGTTTACTCATCTTCATACAGTGGATCCTCAAGGTAGAAGTGGTGGTTTGGCGCTATTTTATGATTCTAGTTATAAGGTGAACATCATATCATCTAGTAATCGAATCATTGATGTGGAAACGGAACATAAAGGAAAACGAATTTGTTTATCCTTTGTTTATGGGGAACCGAACCAAAATTTACGGGAACCAGTCTGGGAGAGATTAACGAGAATTGGGATTTCAAGAACCGACCCATGGTTTATTATTGGTGATCTAAATGAGATCAGAGGAAATCACGAGAAAGAAGGGGGCACACTAAGGCATGCTGATACTTTTCTGAGTTTTAATAATATGATAGACAATTGTGGTTTAATGGAATTCCCTAGCCTTGGAAACACCTTATCATGGAGTGGGAGGAGGAAAGGGCATAATGTTAAGTGCCGGTTGGACCGAGCTCTAGGTAATAATGACTGGCATAATATGTTTCCCTATTCCCATGTGGAGTATCTTGGTATGATTGGCTCGGATCACAGACCGATTGTGGCTTCGATTGAGGACAAAGTACTCAAATTTAGAGGTTCTTTTCGGTTTGATAAAAGATGGATAGGAGAAGATGGGCTCATGGAATCAATATCTAGGGGGTGGCAATCGAAACGTGTAAATGATAAAATTGGGATTGTGGATAGAGTGCATTGGTGTCGCCATGAGATCTCAGTTTGGCGAAAGAATAATCCTCCATATGGGAAGGATAAAATTAATACTCTTCAAAAGGCACTTGAGGAAATTCAGAACGATTTTTCCAAGACCAATGAAGAGGTTTTAGAGGTTTCCCGAAGTTGAAAGAAGCTTATAGGGATGAGGAAGAATATTGGGAACAAAAAAGTAGGATCAAATGGCGCACTTGCGGTGATAGAAACACAGAGTTTTACCATGCATTAACAAAACAAAGGAGAATCCAAAATCGGATCACTGGCTTACATAATGAAAACGGAGCGTGGGTTAATTCGGAAGAGGAAATTGAGGGAGTGGCGGTTAATTACTTCAAGGATTTATTTAGTACCTCTTCCCCATCAGATTTTGATAGGTTTTTGGAGGAGGTGCCGACTTCGGTAACGCAAGCTCAGAATAATAGATTGCTAGCCAAGGCTACTGAAGCAGAAGTAAAGGCAGCACTTTTCATGATGCATCCGGAAAAGGCTCCGGGACCAGACGGTATGACAGCACTGTTTTATCAACAATCGTGGTCAGTAATTAAGGAAGATGTGGTTTTTATGGTTAATGAATTTTTGAGAACTGGGATATTTGATAGTAGATTGAATTCGACAAATATTTGTCTAATTCCAAAAACAGTGAGACCGAATAGAATGACAGAACTTAGACCTATTAGTCTGTGTAACGTAGGGTATAAAATCATATCTAAGGTGTTATGTCAGCGGCTCAAAGTGTTACTACCAAGTCTGATTTCGGAGACTCAGTCGGCTTTTGTTTCTGGGAGGTTAATATCGGATAATATTCTCATTGCGCAGGAAATGTTTCATGGATTACGAACTAACAAGTCATGTCAGGGGAAATTTTTTAGCAATTAAGACGGATATGAGTAAGGCTTATGATCGAGTAGAATGGAGTTTCCTCCAACAGATCCTATTAAAGATGGGATTCTCGACAGACTGGGTTGGCACTGATGATGCAATGCATTTCTTCGGTTAGTTATAAGATATTGTTAAATGGACAACCTAAGGGACATATAATTCCCGAGCGAGGGCTACGCTAAGGGGATCCTTTGTCACCATATTTATTTATTATATGCACCGCGAAGCTCTTATTGCTAACATTAAAAAGAAAGAGAGGAAAAAGGTTGACAGGCCTAAAAGGTTGCTAGGGGGCGAGCCGCGGCAATTTCTCACTTACTTTTTGCAGATGATAGTTTATTTTTCTGTAAGGGCGACAGTGCAGGAATGTGGTGTTTATTCTCAAGCTACTTAAAGACTATGAGAAGGCATCAGACAACAAAAATTAACTTCTTAAAATCATCACTACAGTTTGGTCATAAGGTCCCCGCTGAGGATAGAGTGGTTATTCATGATTTGCTTGGTATCTCCGGTTTGGGAGGCATGGGAAAATTATCTGGGCATCCCGGAGAGTCTCGGTGGCTCTAAAAATTCAAATTTTCGGTTTCTTGAATGAAAATGTTAACAGAAGGTAATAGCTGGACAGTTCGGTCCCTTACAAGAGGGGGAAAAGAGGTGTTGATTAAATCAGTGTCTTCAGCTATGCAAACGCATGTCATGTCTTGCTTCAGACTTCTAAAAGGGGTAACAAAAAAACTTACGAGCACCACAGCACATTTTTTGGTGGGGGGGAGTGAAAACAAAAAAGGGATACACTGGTTTTCATGGATAAGATGTGTACACACAAGGAAGAGGGAGGTTTAAGTT
>NW_026615832.1:0-36987 GCF_000801105.2 Raphanus sativus
AGAGATGATGATACGTGGCAGATTCTGAAGCACATGCAGAAAGCAAGCAAGGCTCCACCGCTTCAGACTCCACCGCCTTCAGCTCCACGAACGAGGAAATATATTTATAATTTTTTTTGGCATCATTTATAAAACGTTATAAGACTTCATAAAATAATTACCTTTTGATATTCTCCAAATCTTTATAAATGATTTTATAAATCCTTATAAATAACTTTAAATATTCTTATAAATCTAAAGAACACGTGCATGCTTTGTAAAAAGATGATGATACATGACATTCTGAGGCACATGCGAACAGCAAGCAAGGCTCCACCGCTTCAGAAATTTTACATATCCTTATAAATTGTTTAATAATCCTTTATAAGGGTGAATTTTATAAATTATCTTATATAAACTTTTTATAAACTTATTTAAACCCTTTACAAACCCTTATAAATGGTTTGTAAGTGATTTTTTAATAAGTTATAAGATACTTTATTAGGGGTTATAGGTTATATAATCTCTTCATGAAACTAGAATATCTAAGATACATGAGCCAGCTATAAACATTTATAAGTTATTATTTATCAGCCTTTTCATCTCTGAGTTTATATAATATTTTATAAACTAGTATATCTGAGTTTTATAGAGGTTTATAAGGGGTTATAAGCTACATAATACTTTATAAACTAGTATTGTCTGAGTTTTATAAAGGTTTATAAGGGGTTATAAGTTATATAAATTATTTACATACCTTATAAACCCTTATAAATTATTATACGAACCATTATAAATTGTTTTATAAGGCTTTCTAAATGGTTATAGACTTTTTTAGTTGATTTATAAACCTATACAAATCTTAAAATATTCCTTATAAATTGAATTTAAGCTTTCATAAATTAAAATACTCCTTATAAACTCTTATTAATAGTATACATACCCCTTATAAATTAGTTATAAACTTTCATAACTTTTTATAAACATTTATAAATGGTTTATGGATTTTATAACTTGTTTTATATGCCTTTATTAATGATTTATATACTTTTACAAATAATTTTACAAACCCTTATAAGTTTTTGTAAAGAGATAATGATACGTAGCAGATTTTGAGGCACATGTGGACAGCAAGCAAGGTTCCACCGCTTCAGAAATTTTACATACCCTTATAAAATTTATAAATGTTTTATAAATGGTTTTATAAGCCTTTATAAATAGTTATATAAATATTTATATATATATATATATAAACTATTGATAAATGTTTATAAATGATTCTAAATCTTCATAAATGGTTTATAAACATTTATAAATTATTTATAATCCTTATAAAGCCTTATAGACTGATTTTATAAACTCTTATAAATGAACTATACTTTAATAATATATTTAGAAAGCCTTATACACTGATTTTATAAACTCTTATAAAGTCTTATTAATTGTTTTCTAAACCTTATAAATGATTTATAAATTCTTAGACTGCAAAGAGAAAGTATATATTTTATATAATAGGATGTATGTGATTTTGAAGTCTAACACAAGAGGTCAAATATGAGACAACTCAAAAGCTTCTGCACGCTCAAGTAAACATGGCAGATTCATCTGGTCAATACACACAAGAAAGGAAGAACAAGGATGAAAATATACAGGAAAACTCTATCTTGGATATGCTTAAAGAACTATTCACTGTTGTCTACTTATAGAAGATCAAACAAATGGGCAGTAGATAGATGTAACCTGCACAAGTCATAACAACTTTGTGATCCTTTCAAGTGGAAAAAAGTGAGATGTTTAACAAACTAAACTGCAGTCAACTCCATAGACACAAAATCTGAAATGCAAATGAGGATGACTTTCTACAGCGTCTGAAATAATTAATATGCATCTTCAAGGTTTTACATTTCCTGCTCCCTACATACACTTAATTTTTTTTTAGAAAAACACTTGAAACTCTCGTTTAGGCTTATACAATCCATGCTCTCTATGATACATCGTTATTAAAAACACAGAGCACAAGAAAACATTCTATACTTCATTTTGCTAACCAAGGTTGGTAATTTGAGACACGAGCCTCTGCTGCCTAATATCAAGCGAACTCAATATCCCCACGAACCTCTGCTGCCTCATCTCGCTGTTCTCCACCACATGAGGAGGAATCGATGATCTCTTCCTCCAAACCGGGATTCCCCACTCCGTCGACTCTTCGATAGCATGAATCGCGGATTCCACCGTCTCCGTCCCCATCCCGTAGAACTCGACCATCTCTGGCTTTCCCACCGTCAGATCTCCCACCACGTGATACAGGAACACTGACGCCATTTCAAGATGAGAGATGTGAAGATCCGTTCGCTTTTGAAATTATAAGGGGGAGTGAAGAAAGTCGAGGAGGATGTGAAGATCACTGGTCTAGATGAAAACGACGATGAAACTATGAAATTTCGACGTCGAAAGCTCAACGGAGACATTAGGTTGAAGATGAGTTAAGGTTAATTTAGTCTTTTCACATTAATAAAAAGTGTATTTGTGAAAATGTCCCTTTATTGGTGGTATTGTTGAATTGTGGTACTACACAAAGTGTAGTTATGAAATTTCCCCATTTTATAGTCTATTTATAATTGGTTAAATAACTTTAATTTATATGCTAATAATACTTTTAATACAAAAACTAAAATTTTAATATTTGTAAATTGACATAAAATTTCATATATTTTAGGGAAAATGGAATACAAAATTAAGTATTAGATTATTTATTTATGTTTGGTATTTTTTAACATAATTTGTACATCTAAATTTGATTTTTCGATTTTTATGGGTACATTTAAATATAAAATCTATTATATTAAAATAGAAGTCATAACTTTTATTCATGTGTGATTTTTTAAAAAATGAACTTTTCCTAGGAAATCATATTTCATTTATTTTTTATTAACATGTTGGAATCATTAAGATATCACATCTTATATAATCAACACATATAACAACTTTACCTATAAAACTGTTAATTTATTTTTTAATTATTAAAATTCTGTTAAAAAAAGATCAAACAAAATCTTACAAAAACATTTAAATAATTTAAATAATAATTCATTAATTAATTTCGTAATTAATAGTATATATACTTGAAAATAAATATATGTACGGTTTTGCGAATCCAGATCTAGTTAAGTATTAAATTATTTATTCATGTTTAGTTACAAATGCAGTAAAAAAAAGTGATGCTTGATGATATCTTTCGTACGAATCGTGGGAACGGCAAACTAACTAAACGTCTCGAATGATTTTCGGACATTTGTTTCCGTTGACTTTTGTTATTAGTTGTGGACGTTCTTAGTTGTGCATTACAGCTTTTCTTAAAAAAAAATTTGTTAACTCGAGTTAATGCACGATCAGACATGGAATATTTCGGTGGTAATCTACCAATCAAGTACTCACTATTCTTAGAATTGTGATACTAAAGTAAAGCACGTAAAATAAGCAAATCATATACGTAGCACTTTTAGCTTATGGTTACAAAATGACATATCAATTATAATTTATAAGTGATTGTTTTTGTCACTAGCAACAACTTGCATGTAGATAAAAGGCGAGATGTTGATATAAATAAACAATTTAGAGAGTTTTTTTTTTTTTGCTAAAATTTGAATATACTTATTACTTTATTAGTTACCAGCTAACTCATGAGTTGAAAGAAGAAAATAAGGTACAAATTAATTAATTAATAAAAACTTCAAATACTTCAGCTGTTTGTATACATACACTAGCCATTTATCCCAATTTAGAGATTTGTAAACTGATGGTATTGGTATCTGAATTGTTAGCGCTTAAACATTGTCAACAATCAATGTAGACAGGGCTATATCGGTACACTGCAAGTACGTGTAGCGACAGAGTTAGTTGTCTAACAAAATTTGATCCGACGTGAGATAGAGGCTGATCACTTACCACTTTTAAGCACCTAAAGAACTAAATCTTTGGTGGGTCTCCTTTGTGAAAACTTACGTGTCAAGAACCTGTTGGTCCACGTTCTCCAACGGAGAACCAAAGACTCCAGTTGTCCGAACTCACTTATGTTTCTGCTAGAAGATTGCAGTATTGACGTGCCTCCACCACCCCCACCACCAACTCTACTTTGAACAACATAGAAAATTACTAACGTGATCCTTGAGGAAAAGAAAATAAAAATGATATTTAACAAATTTGACCAAGGAAAAAGATAATCAAGGATTTAATCAATATACTTATTACTTTATTAGTTACTAGCTAACTCATGAGTTGACAAGAAGAAAACAAGGTACGAATTAATTAATTAATAAAAACTTCAAATACTTCAGCTGCTTGTATACATACACTAGCCATCTATCTATGGTACTATTGAGAAAACGTCATTTTCTGAAAGAAAATCCGCCGCAACTTATCATATATAAAGAAGGGGTAGATATATGTGGAGTATGTTGTTAAATAAGTTTGTTTTGTTTGTTAGCTTCTGGAAGAGATCTGCCCTTCCGTGAACATGAAGTACTATCTATATAAACGGTCCACCACTTGTAGGTTATCCTTTCGATTGGAGTTCAAAAAATAAGATATCATTGAGATTTAGTGGACCTAACCATATTACCAAGTCACAGATCGAGCAATCCACTTGGAAAACATATTAGACAAATGCAAGTGCAAGTGCAACATGTCATTCGCTGGTACTTAACTTTAAAGTTCTTTTCTAATCGAAATCGACTCATGCATGTATAATATATGATTTAAGTACTAAGGTCAAATATTTACTCGGAAAAGAGAAAAGTATATATGAAAATAAAGTTAAGATAATCAGGAACTAATTGAAACTAAGGCGCGTGGTTTTAGAGACAATATGTTGATTTGCTTTAATAATTTCTTTAAATAAAATAAATAGCATTTTCGGGTAAGATGCATGACAAAGAGCAAAACACAATAGAGACAGAAGTTGCTGTTTATGTTGATCAGTGTCGTTGGAGAAGAAGACAAAGACGAGCAGAAAAAACTCTAAATTAAGGTGGCCGACAATACAACATGCTTATGTTATTGCAACTCGGGAGAAACATCTAATAAGTACATCATCTTCAACTTTATTTTATATAGGATCGGTTCAAGATCATGCACACTGATCCTCGTATCACAAGGATAACGATCCCATCGATAGTAAGAGGATTATCATGGGTATTTTACTCGTTACAAAATTGTGGAATTTGGACGGTGGAAGCATTTTAAGCGTATTTGAGGCGGTATGGACCGTCACAATGTATGTGAACTGATATCGCAGTTTAATAAAGTTGAATGCAAGTTTTTATGTATCTTATAATTAATAAAAATATGATGACATATGTTTTTTAAAATATGTAAGCAAAATGGTTAGATTTTGACTGCAACTTAAAAATGCCAATCAGTCTAAGTAATGGAGACTGCACATTAGTTCAAATTAATAATGGAAGCAGCTTAGTGACTCTAACGGTGAATAAATCTTTTTGACACAAAGTTTTAGGCAAATGCATTTTAGACTAAGACATTATACTAATGCTTAGAATCAGATAATTCGAATTTTTAAAAATGTCTCCCTAAATGATTTGATTCACTAAAGTTATGTTCAATGCTAAAATTAAGGGACCACACGCAACGACACTGCTTCTAACGTCTAAAGAATAGTAAATGCCAACCAATGGCCAGTTGTAGGCGACGAACTTTGTCTTCGATATCGTGCATATTTAATTGCATGCGATGCGAGTGTGATTTATATAATATTATTGATGTTTTCAAATGCTTATTTATTTTAAATTATGGTCTCATTTAGAAGTCTATTTCAGCAACTTTTTCTTTTCAAACGTCATTCGTCTTGTAAACAATGAGATGAGAACAACAAAATGATCAACTCAAATGTCGATCATGTAGGTCATGGTGTTACTTGTTAGGCTTTCATCTTCACTAAATGAACACACATTTAGTTTAGTTACATTGAATTGGTGGAACACATGATGTGTGTGTGGGACTGAACTGCCAAATTGGCGGAGATTTTGTTTTGTAAAGTAAAATAACAAACAATAAAGAGAAAAGCTTAACAACGTGCCGCTTTGGAGTCAATTGAGAAGACAAAGAAACAGCAACGTGTTCTCCGCCTACAACACAGAAACATGAGTTTATCTTTCATGTGTTGTTTTTGCGCGTTCTTACTTTGACCATTGTCTTCTTCCTCTTATTCTTCCTTTATCACAAACACAATCCTTCTTTTCTTATTTTGTTCTCCTTATCCTTTATCGACCTTCTCCATGTTGGTAATCATATCACCGCACAATTTTATTTATTTTTGCTGATATAAAGTTGAGTTTCCAATCTATGATAATATTTATGACAATCCCATAATGTTGATTCAAGTTGAAAGTCTAATGTGAATACGTAAAATGTGGTCGATGCAATACTACTACTACTACTAGACGAAAATGACAACAAAAGAAACACACTAAAACGGTTCTCGGTTCAAGGGTTTAAATTTCAACCGGTGGACGAATTAATTTAGAGGCTTACCAAAGCAATCAAAGACTACAAGAAAAAGAGATTTGTTTTGGCGGTGGAGGGGTCTTGCTTTTAGTTGTTACAAGTCATACAAGTTTTCTGTCTTCTTAGGTAATAAAACTTGGGGACTTGTAATTAACGTTTGTGGATGACCTGATGTTAGCCCTCAGATTTGTGTGAGAAACTCAAAGTTCTCTAATCATAGTGATATGTTGGAATGAGGCCTTGGTTAATATATAACTAAGGTCTATACACCAGAGCGCCCACATCCTAAGTTCAGACAGAAGATGCTTGGGCTTGTCTGCTTGTGGTTTCAGTTCAAATCTAGATTTAGAGGCCGTTGTATATTGCATTATTTTTATAGTTTAGTTATGATGTTTGTAAATGTGTTTTATTGCTGAGGAGTCTCAGCTCTTTTTTTTATCTCCCACCATATCCACACAATTTCTAATCTTTTCTAACTCTTGTTGATATGAAATGCATCGAAAGTTAAGGGGTTAATCCTTGTCAACATTCAACAACATTGCTAGCATATGTGTTCTATGTGATGAGGTCATCGTCCTAAACCTTGCTCAAATACATATCTGAGGTCAAAGAGACTTCCATGACACGTTCCAGAATCCATGGGCTGAGGGACGGTTCCAAATTATCTATGTAAACTGCTACAGGTATCGTAGGGTACGAGGAACTCGCATCGACCATTTGTCCGAGTCACGAACCATCAACCATTAGGCCAAAAGGCGGGGGCCAAATGAAGACTTGGTAGGCACAAATGGAAATTTTGCCAAAACGTTTACCTAACTAAACTAAAACATACTAAGGTAAATGTGAATTATTTGTGAGAAGACCGCACACCAAAGCTTCTGGATGACCACATGGTCGACCATGAAGCCAATAGGAAGTAAATGGACCAAGAAGATGTTTTGATCATCAAGAACGTGGAAGAGCTTAAAGACTCAAGCCAAGAAGACTCTGAGGATGATACTCTACACCAAAGCCTACTCACCAAATAAACCAGAACGCATCAAAACACAGCCAAGCACCAACCTGGATCAAGACACATCCAAACTTGGCATTTTTTTCAATTTAAACAATTTATGCAGATAAGATGGACTATCCTAGTAGTTCCCAACGATAATTTATCCCATCTGACACCATAGTTTGAGGCATCAAGATAAGTAATTTTCATTTTTTTATTTTTTTTGGCAAACACATTCTTGTTTTTCATTTAGAACATTATTTGTTCAAATGTCAGTTTTTTGTTTTCTTTTCTTTGCAGAAGTCTTATTTGAATTTTTTTTCTTGAATATACCTCTGAAGAGCATATTAATAAGGCTCTGTGTAGCTTTGTCCAACACACTTTTATCATACATCAACAAAAATAACAGAGTTTAACCTAAGGTCCTAATGTTCTTGAGTTTTGGGACTTTGTTCTTCGGTTGAGATTCACCTAGAGTTAAACCTTGTGCAGTATCATATATCCTTATAATTTTTGTGGTGTCATTCGATCAACCAGTAATCTCATCAATAATTCCAACAAAAAGTGAGATTCAACTCATTCCACAAGTTTTGTTTCCAAAAAATCTTGTGTCCATCTTTCGTCCAGCCAACAATTACGAAAGAGCACACTATTTTCACGATTTTCAAAGGCTCACCACCGAGTCTTATATCACAGTGAATTTGATTTCGTAGGTGGTTTCATTAGTTTCAATGTCTAAAGAATTGAAAGTAGAGCGCACGAATGAATAAAATAGATTCAACAACATTCTAACAACTAGACAAAATCAAACACATATTTGAGATACAAATAAGATTGATAATCAAAATTAAACTACTTGTGTGGAAATAATTGATTTCCTGTTTGGCCCAATGCTGCTGAAAATTGTTAGAAGTTGTTTACCCGGATCACCGGATGGCTTGGGGCCGTTCATTCTTTCTAAATTCTAAGGTAAGTAATGAGATTAAAGACATCCCCAAAACACACGTCTAGACCACAAAAATCATGTTCTATTTTTCAGATACGATGCACAACAAACTCAGCCACAAATCAGAACAGACATACTCAATGTTTTTCGTTCAAACTTTCATATATGTTGCTATGATTCTTCTCTAACTATTCAGTCACGTCAAGGTGTACACACCTGAATTAATACAACAAAGGTACAACTTGTATTTTTGTGATCAGGTGGGTCAAATCACATCCAAGTTCTTGTTTGGATCGTAACATACACAAATTGGGAGGATCTTAGCATAGATAAGGAAAGCAATAATTAGATTAAATTCGACCAAAAAAGCTCGATTCATACAGGTTCCTCTTCACTAAGTTAGAAAGAATGAATAGATGAATTATATCGAAGTTAAATAAAGCTATAGATGGACGGAAGCCCTCCAAATTTTCTATCTAAAATAACTAAGTATCTCTCTCTCCTTTCTACATGAACTGGTCCAAAGGGATCAGCATCACACTGATATCATCCGATGAGCCTCGTGAAGCCGAGAGATCAACAAGCTTCTTACAGGCGGCCAACAATGGCTTCTCCTCGGTTCCTAGGCAGAAGGGACGAGCAATGTCTACTGCTTCTTGGTTACTAACTTTGTCCCAAAGACCGTCAGATGCCAAGATCAAGAACTCATGGTCCTGCTCGATTCTCAACATCTTTGTCTCTGGTTCGGCTATAACCCATCTCTTGAGATGAGCATCACCTATCCCTCTTGACACAGCCAAAGATCCCTGAATCCTCCAAACACCGTGAAACGTATCAACGTATCCGCCCTGCACAAAAAATTGAAAATAATATTAGAAATCTAAACTTTCTAAATTAAAACGTTCTTTTTTTTAAATAGAAATTGAACTTTTTCTTTAAATTAAACGTTTTTTAAAAAAATTAAACGTTTTCTCATAAAACATAAAAAGTGAGATTCTCACCGTGGTTTCAATTCTTGTCCGTTCATCATCTCTAGACGGACGGTGGTCGGAAGAAAGAGCCTCCGCGACGCCTCCTACGCTCATGACAGCGCGACAATCGCCGACATTAGAGACCACGAGGTTCCCGTCGTCGAACATAGCCGTGACGCAGCATGAACCGCCTTTAACGTTTTCCCCGTTGAGAAACGCAGCGTCTGTGGTCATGTAACCGCGTTTCACCGCGTCTGCGATCTCGGACTCGTCTCTCTTCTTATTACCACCAGCTACCGCTTCTAAAACGTTCTTGTCTAAGTTCTTGGCCGCAAACTCAGCCGCTTCGACTCCTCCGTGACCATCGTAAACTCCGAACATCGCGTGTCTGCGATCTCCTTGAAGATTGGTTATCGCGGAGAAGCGATCCTCCATGGCTTCTCTCCTTCCTCTCTTGCAGTAAACAGAATAACCATCGCCTTCCCTCTCCACCTCTCTACTCTCCTCCCTCGGCGTCGCAGCCGTACGCTCCGACGTCGGAGCTACGAAATCACCGGTGGTAACGATCGGTATGTCAAGCCTCGTCGGGCGTTTGCGTTTCAAAACCCCTCCCGGAGGAGATTGGTCGGTAGACGACGCGGGAGAGAGACATGTCGGAGGTTTCTGGAGACGGAGACGGAACGGCGAGTTGAGGGACGCCGAGGCGGAGGAAGGAGATGAAGAGAGGATGGAATGTTTGTTGCAGAAAAGAGACGGCGACGGAGAAAAAACCGGAGAATTGCAGACGGCGACGGAACAAGACATCGTTTAAGGAGATTGATCGATATGTCTCTTTGTTATAATGTCGACCTTCTTCTAGTCGTTGAGATTTCTGTTTTAAGGAGAGATCAGAAGATGTTTTAAATATATAAAGAGAGAGAGAAGGTAATGAATGTTGAAGACTTTCCTTTTTTTGTTTGAACAACTGTTGAAGACTTTCAAAGTGTAATAATAATTGAGTCCGTGTTTATCGAGCTCTTCTCTTTTCATTGACTTTTCAAAAGACGTATATGCCCCTTGCAACTTCATTTTTCACCTTCCACAAAAGATATTATTCCAAAGAAACAATAAATAAATCTATATTATTAAAAGGAAAGCAGTCTTGAAAAGTCGACTTATACAAGTTGTTTTGGACCCTTTTATTTTTTTATTCCAACTTATTATATATAACAAAATCTTATAACTAACCTATTTTATATCAACTTAATAAGATTCTCCTTCATTTAAATAAAGTATATTACTGTTATTGACTTTAAATGTTACTATAATCTAAACCGTTGACTTCTAACATTTTAAATATGTGTGTAAGAAAGATTTGTACAAACCACTGTTTCTATTACTAATGTTTATATATATTTTTTTGTATCGAGTGATGGTGTCGAATTAATTTAAAACAACATTGTACCTCATCTATACTATTAAAAAGGAATCATTACCAAAAAATTTACTTAAAAAATTGTTGAATCCTTTCATTAACTAATTGTTTTTTGTACAACAATTTGAAAAATTGATTTGCGGATGCGGGTTATGAGTTTTTTTATGCGAGCTTAGTATGAGTTGGTGGATTTTGGATCGCAGCTACCCGTCGACCCGCAAATTATTTAAAAAATAAATACAAGAATTTAAAAATAGTAATTTAAAATTTAAGTCATGTATAATTTTTTTATTATAAATACACTTTTATAGTAATTAAATTAAAAATGATTTTTAAAATATGTATATAACCCACAGATAACCACAAAATTAAGCGGAGCGGATGCATGTACAATATTATTTTTTTGCAGGTTGTGCGGGTCATTTTTTTAACCAAAACAGAGTTTAAAATCCACGGGTTGGCGGGTCAGCGGGGCGAGTTCGACCAGCAACTCAGCCTTAACCGTGCATATACCAGATCAATTTTTAAATTACAATATATTTTGATCTAAATTTATACACAAATATGATTACAAAAATACAAACATAATCAAAAAAAACAAATATAAAAAGTTAAATTTAAAATAAAAGAATATACCTGTCCGGGTCAAAATCTAGTAAAAGTTAAAAGTAGAATCCTACGCTATTCTTGTTGACCAGATAATAAAATAATTTATCTTATCCTTTTTGTTGGGATAAAAAAAGAAAAATTATTGCAACCCTTTTTTGGTGATTTTATTTTTAAAATAGCTTTCAACTTGTATATTTTAGAAAATATATTTTAATAATGAACAGTTTGAGATAAATTTTGTAAAGAGGTTGTATAATCATTTAGTGCTTAAATGGTTTGGTTGAAAAGTAAATTGATTTTTGTCACAAAGTATCAGTTTTCTGTTTTAGTAGAACTTTCCTTTCAAGAAAATGCATAAAATATTTATTTAGTTGATTAAAATTATGTAAATAGTTTTATTTTTTATATAAAGGCCAGTTTATGCTGAGTGAAGAAGAACTTTTGTAGAAAATAATTAGCATTGCAAATGAGTAAGGAAAATCCGATATAAAATGAAAGAAATTCAAGGAAACACAGCGAACCCAAAACTGGAATAATAAAGTAAGGTTTTTTATTTTGATAATATAGCATTTTTTTTTTTTGGTCAAAGATAATATAGCTTTTTTAAAGTAAGCATTTTTAATGTTCAGCTTTGTGAGGGTAATATGGACATTTAAAAGTAAGTCAGAAACACGTCTAAAGGAAAGGAAGAGAGTAGTAAGCAAATAAACAAAGAATTTGGGCATGTGGTGGTTAAACGTATTAGTGTTAAAGAAGTGTTTGATTGATAACTGTTCACGTTTTTCAATTTATTCTTTTGTTTTTTAATAATAAAAACAGATTCTAGGAACGTTGTCGGTCCGTTAGAGCTGATGAGTTGCAATGTGATTGGATTAGTTTCTTTTGTTTCTTGCTGGTCGCAGTCGCAGCTTCCTAGCAAGTGACCGTTTGTGGACTGAGAGGAGCCTTCTTTCTCTGGTTTCCATTTGATGACCGTTGTAAAAAATTAATTCTCAGTTCAGACGAGGTCTTCTAATTAAACCTAACAAGTCTTCTAATGACATAAGCTACTTCTTTTTCCTTACAAAAACGGTATTTGTTTATCGATTTATGTGCTGAAGATGAAACATTAGCATCCATATGGATCAGATGATCTAATTCTCTCCTGGCAACTTTTAAAACAATGCTTTAACTAACAAGCTACTGGCCGGGTCGTTCGTGGCCAAGTGGCTACTGAGTTCTGTCTTCGGACCCTGGCGTGAGGGGTTCGACTCCTCCTTATTTCAGTTTGAGGATTAAAAGTCCAAAGTTGACAAAAAAAAAAAAAAAAACTAACAAGCTACTGATCTTCAGTCCCCAATCCTCTTACTATTATTTGAGGAGACCACTAATCAAATTAACCTTTTGTTCATGTGTTTATTACATGTGTGCCATTTCCTATGTGACATCTCTACATTTAACCTCACACCATTTATTCAAAAGCTCATACTTGCCTAGAGTATTTACTTCTCATGCCATTCTAATGGACATATGTTATATTGAATAGGGAATAAATGTTATTAATATCCAATACTATACATGATGTGCTTTACGTGATGTATATATATAATGTAATGTTTGTTATTTGGTCTTGACCCTTTTAAGAGATTATGGTTATACTAACATAAAATATATATTTTATAAGATTATGGCTATACTAACATAAAAGCATATTCTGGTTCGTTGCTCATACTAACATTAAAAAAAAAAATTTTGTTCCAACAAAAGAACATATATATATTTTTGTTCCAAGAACATATATATTTATATATTTATTGTTAATATAATGCTCATACTTATAATAGTGGTAGTTGTCATATTTTATACTTTATTTATATTTTATCCATCGTTTCGTGAAAACATATATTTATATATTTATTTGTATATTTTATGTTTATCGTAATTTTTATATTTTTTTATTTTTATGATACAACCATAATCATATCTTAAAAAATGACATTATTGATTATTCAAACGATTCTAAATATATCGTAATTAAAACCTTAATTGATTACTCTACGATTAAATCGGACCAGTCTTCCATATTCAGAGTATTTTTGGTGATCATAATTTATTGAAATTTTATCAATTACGGCAATACACATAAATTCAGGGTCAATGTATTTTGTTTTTTTAGTTATGTTAAATTTTGATTCCTTCATTTCAATTATAAGAAGGCGTATTATTTTGTTGCCTTTTTTGCGGAATGATATTGATGCGTGATTAGTAATCCACATCCTCTATATATTATTTTAGGAGCATTGTAAAGAACTAACCTTTACTTCATGTATTATTTACAGGTGTGCAATTTCCTACGTGTCAACTCCACAAATCCTCTCACATCATATATTAAAGAACCCTTTATTAACTAGAAGAATTACAAAAGTGTCATTCACCATATCAGACTGATATATACCATATGTCTTGCATCATTTATTCATAGATATCCTAAAAAAAATAATATGAGCTCATGTATATCTCGCACATCGTACCTTCTTCTTCGTTATAAGTGAAAACGATAATAAGACATATAGAATTATAAACTCAAACGATAATCTGTTCATGCCAATCAAAAGTCGAAGAGTGTTTAAATGGTCCACGATTGATCTATCGGCTAATATATAAAACATAGTTAAATTATAAACTATGTTAACATGATCATTATAAACTCAAACGATATACTTGGAAAAACAAAAAAAAACTCAAACGATATACTAAATGGAAAATGATGGTGTATCAAAGCTTGGCAATTTAATCATCTAATGTATGTATATTTTTCCATTATGCATTCTATTTCGTACATATAATGTTTATTTAGTAAGAGAATCATATTACAAAACAAATATATACATATAAATGGTCATATTATGACATATACATTATTTTCTTATAACGAACATTCATATTACAAAACAAGTTTGTATCTGCAACGGACCTCTATGTCATACATACAAGAATAATGAAAATTTGATACATTAGTTTAGAAATTAATTTTTATGATATGATCAAACATTTAAGTTTAGAACATGATTAAGATCTTAGGAATATCCGAGATCGACGGTAAAGAATAAATGTAAAAGGAAACATGATATCAGGAAATTTTGAGTTATAATTATGAATAAATGATGATTGATATTTTTTTCCTCTTACGGAAATCTCATTGTATAGTTAAGGAATAATATAGATTTTTTTTTTGAATCTCAACCATTCGATAATTAATGAGATTGAAGAGAGTTATCACCATTGTTAGATTACCTTAAATATGGCAAATATATCAATTAAATTATGGCTGATTGATTTGTTTTCAAAGTGATCAATCGAATGGCATTAGTAAAATATAATTTATGGAAACTTTCGATCAGAATGGGGGCGCAAGTTATGTCCTTTATTTAATTTTCCGATTTGAAAGTAATTAATTCGATTATTCATTATTCCTAAATCCTAATCAGATTCTTCTACTATATAACAAGCAGTGCTCACCACCTATCACCTCACCACATTCTCTTAGCTCTTAAATCCTCCTTGATATAAACCAGTCTTGATAGCACCTCCCTCATGGACGTCTTTAATTCCGTTGCCGATTCGAAACCGTTTAGGACAACTTTCTAATGGCACTATTCATGGCAGTTTTTTTAGAAATTTTTATTCAGCTTATGTTTTCTTATATTTTTTATGCTTGGATTTATTACTTTATTTCATATGTTTCGTTTTATCTTATATTTATTATTTTAAATGAAAATAAATTTGAACTTATATATCTACGTTTTGTGTTCTCTTTTACATCATAATTTTTTATTAGTATTTGCTTATCCCTTATGTATTATTTTAGAAGCACAAAAAGAAAACAACCTTAACTTGATGTGTTATTTATACAATGTCATTTCCTATGTGGAATTCTCACATTCACTCTCATTCCTATCTTGAGAAAACCCTTTCAATACTAGAATAATTACATCTTTTTGCCATTGTCAAATCAGTCCAAATTTTGTTATAACACATGAATCATTGTTACAATCATTAAAGATGATTAATTTTTCAATCAATCATTTACGTGTTGACTTTGTTTTCCCATATATAACATTTCCACGTAGTTTCCATATTAAACCATTTCCAAATTCATCATTTACGTGTTGACTTTGTTTTCCATATATAAAATAACGTGTGTTAGATTTATTGATTTTTGGTAAAAAGTTAGATTTATTGTTATTACTTATTATACATATGATATTATAATATCAAACCAAAGCCAAATCATATATCAACTGAAAATATATACCAAGTTATCATATAAATCAATTTCAATTGGTATATGGTTTGACTTTTTACGTAATATAAAAACGTGAATTTGGCAACAACAGTATAATGTAAAAACGTGAATTACGAGCTATAATATATATTTGACTGATTGTGTAGATCTTTCAAAACGGAAGCTCCAAAATTTTTTACGCAAGGAATAAATATAAATGATGACACAGAAGTAGTTATTGTTGATATGTTATTCAATATACTTGATCTATGGTCAAATACCGTAGTGAATTTTGTTTCCTAATTTCTGGAACAATAATATAATACTTTCCAAAATTTTGCCAAATATTATAAGCGTAAATTTTGGAAAATTTAAAATTATTGAATTGGCGACAGAACAATCGTTCCAAACTCAAATCTTTGCGCCTAATCCCTAAGTTTGATGACTATATATATATCAAACCAAACTCATTTATACAGCATCACTAACAGCCTCAAACAAAACTGCTATACCAAGCAAAATTAAAAAAAAAAATTATGGAGATCACCGAGTTACATAGAGCTGTTGTTCGAAAAACCTAAGAACGAAGTTCTGTTTAATTATTCCTAAGTTTGTACTCCTCATTTTTGTTTTGGTAAAATGTACTAACTGTTTTTGTTTTTTTTTTGTTTTTTACCGACTTTTTTAGAACTTGCTGACTTTTTTAGAACTTACTGATCAGCCTGATAATTTTTTATTTTTTTAATTCATGGTTTTATTTTTGTATTTCCTGTGTTTCGTTTTTACTTATATTTAGAATTTTCAGTGAACACAAGTTTGGACTTATATTATCTTCACATCATAATTTCTTTTATTAGTTTTTGTTTATACTTTTTCATTCAATTTTATGTTATATGATCGAAAAAACAATTAAACAAAACCACAAGTTAACAAATAAATAAAAATATTCGTGTGGTTTTTATTTTACTTTACAATATTCATTCTTTCTTTCCATAAAATTAGATCATTTTTTAAAATAATCTCACTCCGCGCAGGGCGCGGGTTATCACCTAGTACATATTCTTTTCTATGGTTTTTAGCTAACACAGAAATTAATTAATTATTTGTATAGTCAGAATCATGTCTAATAAAGTATTCGCAATAAGCAAAAATGAATAAATTTATGACTGCGCAACATAGAGTCCAAACTAAGTTTGCACAAAAAAAGAATAAATTTATGACTCTATGCAACATATTTGTTTGAATAGCCCAAACTAAAAGCCCATAATAATCGGACAGACTTAATTATAAACCTCTCATCACTGGTTTAGAACCCGACCCGACTCGTTTTATTTCTCCTCTTGCTTCTTTCACCGGAACTTCTTGGTTGGTTGATCTTGGAAATTTATCGACCTCAACATTCTCTTGATTTTCTCAAGTTTGATCTCTCGTTACTTGTAAGCTTTTCCCCAGATTTTCTGTATTTTTTTTTTCGTTTCTTGTTTCTTGATTTCATTGCTACGAACTTATAGGGTTTGTGATGCTTGTGTTTTTTTTTGATAGCTCTCTCTCTTGTCAAGTTGGTAGTTTTGAGAACTTCAATAGCTTCGTATTAGATCTATAGAAATTTGTAAATTTTAGACGAATTGTATTCTGGCTTGAGCTGCTGCATGTAAGGTGTTCGACGAAATTCCTCCTGAAGCTTCATCTTCCAAATTTTAGTTTATTTTTTATTCATTTTATTGAACAACATAACATTTTTTTTTCCCTCGTTCTATGCTCTGTGCGGTTAGTTACACAAGCTCTCTTAAGCTCAGTGATCACATACCTACCTCTTTGTGAATGTGATCAAACCACATGTTTATACATACAAGTGACATCATTTTAGGTTTGTGAACAAACTATATATTTTTGTCAGGTCACTGTTTCAGTAGCCAATGGCAAAGCATCACCCTGATCTGATCATGTGCCGGAAACAGCCAGGCATTGCTATCGGACGGCTTTGTGAGAAATGCGACGGGAAATGCGTGGTTTGCGACTCTTACGTGCGTCCGTGCACTCTGGTGCGTATCTGTGACGAATGCAACTACGGGTCATTCCAAGGCCGGTGCACTATATGCGGAGGGGTCGGGATCTCGGATGCTTATTACTGCAAAGAGTGTACGCAGCAGGAGAAAGACAGAGATGGTTGTCCCAAGATTGTCAACCTTGGGAGTGCTAAGACGGATCTCTTCTATGAACGTAAAAAATATGGATTCAAAAAACGATGATCAATGTATTGGGGTTTCCCGATTACTGGATTTCTTATGCTACTGTGTCTGTTGCATAAAACTAATATGTATTCATACATTATGCTTTCTTATTCTTGATAATCTAGACTTGAGTTGTCTTTATTGGACTTATCTTAGAGCATGCGCAGCGGGGATTTCTTCCCTCTATTTCTCAGCAAAAAAAACAATTAAATAATACAAAAGAAGAGAGAGAGGATAGAAAAGGTGTGAGTAGTCCGTGTGGGAAGAGACTTTCAACAAGTCTTGAGAGATGAATATGCCATGTGTATCTTTTTGGTTAATACATCCCACTAAAAATAAATACAAAACTATATAAAATGAAAGTAACAATATAGTAAATGCTAGAGACTCAATTTAAGAATTAAGTCAGCGCTGATGCTCTTAGAACACAACGATGGATTCCATTGTGGAGTCTTTAGGGACTATTTTAGTATTTTTTTCTTTTTATTGAATAGATAAGGATTCTTAGCAAAATAAATAGTCCAATGGTGGATTCATTTTAGGAGTCTTTAGGAGATTTTTTTTTTTTTGTTAAAATTCACATCTCAAATGCATTACATTGATTTGAGAAAACAAGTGCATTACACTCGAATCAACTTATACGCTTTCTGGTTGAACACAGTCTTCTCACTAACTTGGATAACCTACAGTAACAACGCCAAAGAGAAACTTACTACTAGCCACGTTAAACAAAGAAGGGACTATGTATAGAAATAAACTAAGAACAGTTATCAAACAAAATTAAGCAACACAAGATCCGTAGAACACTGCTGCTTACCTTGTTATCATCAAGGGAATACCATATACCACTTGAAGTGCGAACAAAGCCGTAGTAGTGACCAGAATCAATACT
The DNA here is from genome assembly GCF_000801105.2 of Raphanus sativus. NCBI lineage: Eukaryota > Viridiplantae > Streptophyta > Magnoliopsida > Brassicales > Brassicaceae > Raphanus > Raphanus sativus. The sequence goes on from NW_026615832.1 coordinate 18,820, forward strand.
TCCACCATAATGAACTAACACACCATATAGAGTGTACTTCAAATTACCTTCCTGTTCAACACAAGTACTGTAAATGTTAATAGAGGAGATGAAAGTTCAAGGATTAAAAAGATACATGAACAAGAATATCTAAACAACTCCAACGTAATATATGGAGCACAAGAGTAAGTCTACTTACATATGGACCACTGACGAACAGAAGGTGCTTTAAAAACAGTATTCATGCTCTCAACTACCATACTACAACAATCTAAATCATCAACAAAAGCCTCAACACGACAACCAAAACACCATTCAAGTCTACCAATCATTTTGTGATGCAATCATCATTGCTCTCATTCAACTCCTTGATCCGGCCATGACTTCTCCGCAAAGAGCTTCGTGGCAACCATATTATCCGGGGAAAGGAACGTTGTTACGAGCAGACGACAGCACGGATCTTCCATGTGCGAGCAGGACGGCTTCCCCAACAGCAACGGTGGCTGATGTGATCAATGAGCAGCTCTCTTATCTCAATCTCATCAAGCACCTGCCTGAAAGAAGTGCAGATAATTTCAACATATATATGATCGAAAGTAGAAATCTTTGCATCCTAACAAGAGCAATGATATTGAAAGTACGAACCTTCATCTGTGAAACACCAAACAAGAAAGTCGGAGTCTTGGAATATATATAGAACGATAAACAGAGCAAAGGATCATCAAAAATGATGAAACTTTCACATTTTAAAGGATCAAAGTCAACAGCTAGAGGAAGCAACGTGTGTAGTCGATCACTTTAAGAATCATGATATATAGAACGGAGACGAGACTTACGAGTGGGTAACGAGACGGGGGTGGTTAACACGGGAGGATAGAGAGGAGGAGAATCAGAAACAGGGGAAGCGGAACGGACTTCTTCGATGGTGACGCCAGCTCCGGGGAAAGAAACGTTGTTACGACGGATTGATATCTATCAGATTGCAAATCAGAATGATGGAGAAGAAGACTCACCGAACTTCATGATTCAGATACCAGAACTTCAATCTACACTTTCCTGAGAAAATTAACAAAGCGGAGAAGACAAGAGAGAGATAGAGAGCCAATGGCAACATGCCACGTTTATAAGGATTGAGTCCTTAAATGCCTTATTTATGGACCAATCCTTACCTACATTAGCTCTTTATTATTCAATTCATTTTGACATATGACTGAGCGCTAAGGACTCGTTATCATACCCCGTTGCGGGTGGTCTTAGTGTCCAAATAGTCTCTTGCATTGTGTGTCGTGTTTGATTTCGCTGTGATTGTAAGTCGCAAATAGAGTAACTATTTTAGCGAAGAATTTATTCTTCTCAGTTCAGCTGCTAAATAATCAAGTGGAAAAATGTTTTAATCTTTTTTTTTTAATTGTTTTGCTCTGCTTACTGTTCAATAAATGTATAAATGTTTTACTTCTTTTTTGTCATGGTTTTTGGAGAAAAAATTGTTGCGCTAACTTTTGGTTTTCCTTCTTTCATTTACTTACTCCACAATTTTTACTCTGAATTACTCCATATTTATTACTCTTAATTACTGGTTACAAGTCACACCCTTCAGCACACCACAATAGAAGTGGGTATGTTCTTGATTAGTAGCAGATGCAGTAGTGGTTGACTGATCATTTTCTTATACAAACTTGGGTTGTTTAAAATGTAAATCGTGTGTCTTTCTATTTGCAGTGGTTTATGGGTTTTAATTAAAACTAGATTTTGACCCGCGCTTTTGAAGCGCGGGATATTTTACGATGAAAAATTTCACTAATAATTTAACAAATATTTTGGTAATTTTTAAAGAGTGTGTATTTAAAATATTTTTTCATTTAAATCAGTATTTTTAAATTCAACCCCATTGTGATTATACCGGTTAATCCGGAGATCTGACAATTCAATTTATGTTTTTAAAATATTCATATTAAAAAATCACTAAAATCCGAGACTAACCGATTGAACTGATGGATGACCGATATGTAATCTAATTGGATTTAAATTGTAATAGTTTCATAATTTGTAATCTTATAATCGAAATTTTAAAGTTCACTGTTTTGCAATTTATGAAATTATGACGTTTCTATAAAATTTTAAAGAAAAAATGATAGATATAAAATAACTAAGATTAATTATTGTATTATTTGGAAACATTGATGGTAGTATAAAAATATATTGTTTGAAAACATTGATAGTAGTATATAGAAATAAGTATATTGTTTGGAAACATTGATAGTAGTATAAAGAAATAAATATATTGTTTGGAAACATGGATAGTAGTATAAAGAAAGGAACATTAGTGATTAAATGTATGTTTAACTATAAAGTATAAAGGTGTATTTAATTTAAAAACTTACGAAATAAATGTTAGGTCCAACAAAATGTTTATGTTTTAATAAGATAGATGAAAGATCATGACATATACTAAAATGATTAAAATGAAAGATCATGATATATCTCTTTTTGCTAAACCCACATTTTTTAGGATAGATGGGCCCAAAGCCTGTTAAGAATCGCATTTTACTAATTTAAATAATAGAAGCAGAACAGAAGAGAGTTGAAACTTCTCTTTCGTCAGATACAGATCTTTTGGACAGAGACATATTCAAATGCTTCCAAAGCTCAGGGAAAAAACTCCTAAATCAGAATCCATCACTCTGACCAAACAGGATTCCCACAAGAACGAACGATGTTCTTGATCAAGAACCTCAGACGAATCTCCCCGACGACAACATCCTCTGCCCTGATCGGATTCAGAAACACGACCGGATCATCCCGTCTCTGCACCACTCTGAACCAACAACAACATGTCCAGTCTCCGTCTCCTGACGGATTGGATCGGAGTCGGTACTCAGAAGGTTTGGGAGCGACGAAGGAAGGGGAGAAGCCGAGGGTGGTGGTTCTCGGGTCGGGCTGGGCGGGTTGCCGTCTGATGAAAGGGATCGATACGAGCCTATACGACGTCGTCTGCGTTTCCCCGAGGAACCACATGGTCTTCACTCCTCTCCTCGCTTCTACTTGCGTCGGCACTCTCGAGTTCAGGTCCGTCGCTGAGCCTATCTCTCGTATCCAGCCTGCCATCTCGCGAGAGCCCGGCTCCTTCTTCTTCCTCGCCAATTGCTCTCGGCTTGATGCTGATTCTCATGAGGTATTTTATTATTACTGTGAAATCATCTGAATTTAAGTTTATTGAGTAATATTTATTAGGATTTGGATATTATTACAAACTCTGGGACTTATTTGAAACCTATATAATAAATACCTTAAATATCCAATTTAATAGTTATTTTGATCGAGCTTGTAATAATATCCAAATCCTAAATATTACTCCTAAATATTATTTCTTCCATTTCATTATAGATAAGATTATTATGTTACTCCTAAATATTACTCCTAAAGATTACTCCTAAATATTACTCCACTTCATTATGTTTTAGAAGGTTTTTTTTATTCAAAATATATGATATGTTTTGACATTTTCATGTCAGTTTTATTGTTAAAACGGTTTAACCCGTTAGATTATACATCCCCATTTATAGTTGCATTATATTTAATTGTATTTTAGAAGTGATTTTAAGAGAAAAGTGAATTTTCTTAATCTGTTTTTCCACAAAACATCATATATATAATGAAAAAGAGGGAGCATTAATCAAAACCTGTTAACCTGAAAGCTCATGCAATTTTGATGCAAATGTCTTATGCACACTATCTTAAATGTGTTTGTCGTTGGTGATAGATTCACTGTGAGACTTTAACTGATGGCTTGGACACAATAAAGCCATGGAAGTTCAAGATAGCTTACGACAAGCTCGTGATAGCTTGCGGTGCTGAGGCCTCCACTTTTGGAATCCATGGAGTTCTAGAAAACGCCATCTTCCTCCGTGAGGTTCACCATGCTCAGGAGATTCGCAGGAAGCTTCTTCTTAACCTCATGCTCTCCGATACTCCTGGTAAATAATAATAAACAAAGAATGTATCTATCTATCTATCTATCTATCTCCTGATAATTAGCACATAACACTTTTTTTGTTTTAAATTAGGAATATCGAAAGAGGAGAAACAGAGGCTGCTCCATTGCGTTGTGGTTGGAGGTGGACCAACTGGTGTAGAGTTCAGCGGTGAGCTCAGTGACTTTATTATGAAAGATGTTCGTCAACGGTATGCTCATGTGAAGGACGACATTCATGTTACTTTGATAGAGGTTTGTCTGCTTCTTCAGATTCCTCCTTTATGTGTGTTGAATCATTTCACAATTGTCTCTTGTCTTATGTGATTGATTATTTACAGGCCAAGGATATACTTTCCTCGTTCGATGATCGTCTCAGACGCTATGCTATCAAGCAGTTGAACAAAGTGAGTTCATTTATAACATATGGAATGCTTTTTTTTTTTGCTCATTTTTATGGAGTTTTCCTTCATATACATTATTATTAGTCTGGAGTGAGGTTTGTGCGTGGGATTGTGAAAGATGTGAAGCCGCAGAAGCTAATCCTTGACGATGGCACTGAAGTTCCCTACGGACTCTTAGTATGGTCCACTGGTGTAGGTCCTTCTCCTTTTGTTAGTTCTCTTGATTTTCCAAAAGCTCCTGGTGGAAGGTTAGCTCGTCAACATCCCTACCATTAGACCTTTTTTTTTGCTAAAAATGTTCCTCAACGGCTAGACTTTTTGTATAGAATTGGTATTGACCAATGGATGCGTGTACCTTCTGTACAAGACGTCTTCGCCATTGGTGACTGCAGTGGATATCTTGAGACCACTGGAAAACCTACTCTCCCTGCTCTCGCTCAGGTAAGATAGATAAGTTTCGTAATCGTTGGTTGTTCATACCTTCTCATTGTCTTGTTTATACTACGTTGTTGCTCAATTAAGGTAGCTGAGAGAGAAGGCAAATACTTGGCGAATCTACTAAATGAGATTGGGAGAGCCAATGGAGGACGAGCCAACAGTGCTAAGGAGATTGAACTTGGAGTTCCTTTTGTGTATAAGCACCTTGGAAGCATGGCAACGATCGGTAGATACAAAGCCCTAGTGGACCTCCGCGAGAGCAAGGTAACAAATATGAAATATTTAATTTGACTATGATTCACCTCGTGAAACAATGTGGTTGAGAGAGAGATTACTTGGGCAGGACGCAAAGGGGATATCAATGACTGGTTTCGTGAGCTGGTTCATATGGAGATCGGCGTATCTGACTCGAGTCATCAGCTGGAGAAACCGCTTCTATGTTGCTATCAACTGGTTCACTACTTTCGTCTTTGGCCGTGACATTAGCCGCATCTGATGTGAGTGTCCGAATCCACCGGTGTTTTGACCTCGGTCTGCTTTACACGTCGTCGTTTTGTACAAAAGTACAATAACATAACCTTCCGAAAACACAAGGTTTTGAATTTTTTTTTCGTTTTGTGGTTGCTACTTGCAGTGCCGGTCCGGACCAATGTGGCACCTAAAGCAAATTCAAAAATAATGACCCCATAAATATAACTAAACTTGCATTTTTGATATGGTATCAAAATATCTGGTACTAAACTTCAATTGTTTCCAAAAAAATAAAATGTAAGACAAATACCTTTTTTTCTCGCAAAACCCTTGATCAACTTTGAATAACCACATTTTAGATGTTTTGTATTCCATTGACAATTCATTTGATTGATTCTTAATTCTATTTTAAGTTCTTATAGAAATTAAATAAGAAGAAGAAGATAATAAACTGTATAAAAAGCAATACATATGATAGAAGGTTAACATTAACAATAATTTCATTTGAGAAATGTCTCCCAGAATATTAGAACTCAAATTTAGGATATTTTGTATTTTATATTGTAGAAATTTTTCATTAAATATAAAATTTTACAAAAAAGACAGATAAAAAAACATGGTTTTGCTAGAAAAAAAAACTAAGTTGTAAAAAGAAACTACGTTGTTAGAAAAGTTAACCAATTTTTCATGTCAAATCGTCATTAATTTATCCAAAATGAGTTATAAAATAGAAAGGAAAAAATAATATGGTGGGAACAGGGATTGAGCTAGTCACAAGAGTGTTTATGCTGCAGAACTCAAACCGTTGAGTAGAAGTCACATTACGTTTACTTGGCGCCCTATAAACTATATAAAGCTGTGGCGCCTAAAGCCACTGCCTTAACTGCTTTACCCCAGGGCCGGCCCTGGCTACTTGCTAGTAATATATTTGGGTTGTTGCGGTTTCGTTAGAAGGAAAAAAAAGAATATTTCAGAGTTTTTTTTTTGAGAAAGAATATTTCAGAGTTAGGCATTAAGCATCCTGAAAAATAATTATATGTGTTTTTGTTATATTTGGATTGCTAGAAAGATACCCTAAAGAAATATAATTTAAAGTTTCGAAATAGAAAACATTAATTAAATAACTAGATTTTCATCCGCTCAACTGCGCAAGTGTTTTTTCAAATTGATTTGATGAAATTGTAAATTATGTTGGTTGTGTATTTTGGTTTTGCATCGTGAAAACAATCAAATTGATTTGTTAGATAAGTAAATTACAATTTGATAATTCTATATAAAACATAATTTTTAAGTGTTTTGTTTGTAAAACATATTCACTTTTGTAGAACATATGTACTCTGTTTTAATATATGATGTTTTAGAGAACTTTACATTTTAAATTAGATGACATTTTCAATTTTTAATACAATTTTTTTCTTTTTATTTTTATATTCTTCAGTTACTATTTTATTTGTTGATTATGATTTGGTGAATAGTTAATGATGTTTTTGGTTAGTTAAAACATAAATTAATTTTTTTCTTTAATTTGAGTGAACAAATCTAAATTTTAAAATAAGAAAAATGGAAATAGTGTCATTTAGTTTTTGTCAAAAAAGTGTCATTTAGTTGATTATATATATTAGTACATCTATATTTGTAAATACATTTGCTTCACAGACAATAATATGCTAAACATTTGATAAAAATTGTTAATAGTAAAGAACAATCACATGTTGTGATACCCTTTGATATCATCAAAATAATAACATTAATCATATGTCATGGTTGCATAACATAATACTAAAAATAATAGAATATATATATAATATATATATATATATATATATATATATATAATTCATATAATTATGATTGCATAACATATGAATTTTTTTTGTTAATAATGTGACCTACAAAATAATTATATATGTTGTTAATAATTATTAGATTAATAGGTTAAAAATTATAAATCAGTTTGTATATTTAACTATATATATTTTTTAATTATATTTAATTTATTACTCTTGAATACATATTTTTCAGTGTAGCATATATTAACAGCAAGCAAATTTGAGAATCTCCTTAAATATATTATATTGTTGATTTTATTAAGACAATTAATAAGATATACTTATGATTATATTTGCTATAAGCCTAAATGCTACGACAATTAAATCTGATGATTTTCTAAGAGATGGTCCAAAATAAAATATCACACATGAAAAAAAGTCGTGACTTCTGTTTTTAATATACAAGATTAGATCGCGACCCGCACAATCGTGCGGATTTCATTTTCTATACTAAATCATTTTAGTTAATAAAACAAAATTTATCAATAAATTAATATAGGTTAGTATTATGTATTATCTAACTCTATTATACATGTGTTTATGTGATTTATGATATTATTATTATAAAAAATTCAAATTTTGTACTCTTGTAACAAATTTGTTTTGAAAACATAATTACGTAACAGTACTATTTTACATATTTTTTATTTCTAAATTTGTAATATATATAAAATTTAAATCAAATTGGGACCTACTATTAAAAACTAAATCAAATTGGTAACAGATAATTTTTTGGGATACTGCTAAAACATCAAATTTTTAACACACTATCATATATTATACCTGTGAAATATTATGATATAATTAGTTATTCTATAATTCAGATTTAGTGTATATAATTTCTTTTATAAACGCAGTACAGATTACTTCAACCCATTTGGTATAGTGTTCGTCGTTAGTCTAAGAGATTAGTCAAAATTTTGTTTATATTGCATGTTCAGAATAATAATAATAGGATAATGTATTGGTCAACGGACTGGTTTGATAATGGTTTACATCATGGCTATTTATAAATTATTTTACATTTAATAAGGATTAAAAATCGGTTATGTTTACCATTCCGGCTTTGTAGGAGTTGATGTTTATACTCCCTCCGTCCCATTTTAAGCGGTGTTTAAGGTTTTTGCACATATATTAAGAAAATACAAACTTTTATATAATTTATCTTGGTAACATAAAAATATCATTAAATAAAATTAGTTCAACCAATAAGAAAAAAACTTAGCATTTTATAATTGGTCAAAAAGTTCAAAGGATATTAAATTCTACCTACAATAGTGAGAACATCACATAAAATGAGACAAAAACAAAAACCTAAAACACCACTTAAAGTGGGACAGAGGAAGTATTAGTTATGATATATTATTAATTCATGTTATTAGTAATAAATGAATAACTGATTTTTAGTGAGGATCTATTTTTTTTAAAAAAAAATCACACATGAATCAAGGTTGTGGTTTATGTTTTAATATATAAGATTAGAAAATATTATATCTATTTTTAGTAAGATATTTTAAAAAACTTTTTGTATCAAATTAGAATGGATGGTGTTTTGATTTTAATGTAAAATTTATTAGTTTTCTTGTGTTTTGATTTTAATGTTAAATTTATTAGTTATTTATAATATATGATTCATATTACACAGGTTGTATTGTAGATATCCTGAAACATCAGAAATATAGGTAAGTAGTAAATTTTGATTCGCGTGTCCGTATATATTGTTATTTTTATTTTATAAACTATTTATATTTTAAATATATAAATTATTTGAATGTTTTAGGTTCCTACGAATATATCCGGATTCGGAAAGATCTGATTCAATCAATTTTAAAACTCGAAAAACATGATGTTTAATAAACCAATTAATTCAAATGGGTATTAAATGTCTATGTCTAACTGATTTTGTAAAAAAAAAGTATTAATCGATTTAAATTTCGATCACGAATGGAGCAATTTCATTCAAACTTGTGAAATTATTATAGTTACATTTAAAATAAATAACATCAAATTATGATAATAAGTACAATTAATGAAATAGCTTGCAAAGGTGAAAAGGAAAAATATAATAAAACACCTTAATATATAAGTTATGTTTCGTATTTGTAATAAATGCTCTCAAATTAGTTAAAAACGATAATAAAAATATAGTTACAATTAGTTACAAATAACTAAAAATATGTAAGAAATAATTTTAAATAGGCAAATATTACTTTTTACTTCAGTTTTAATAGAAATAATTAATAAAATAGTTAGAAAACGTGAAAAGGGAAAATATGAAGAAAAAAAAGAAATTCATGTTTCATACTTTGTAATAAATGCTGTCAATTAATTAGAAAATGATAATAAATGAAGTGATTAAAATTAGTTAAAATTTTATAAAGAACTATTTAAAAACAAGTAACTACTATTATTTTGTATTTAAGTTTTAGAAAGAAGAGATGTTGAATATTGGATCTTATATATTCACATGTTCATGTAAGTTGCCACGTAGGCTCATGTACTATCTATCTCCAAGCGTATTCTTTAATGCAACTCAACAAACAATGTTGTCTTCTTATTCATTCTTTCTAAAAAGTCTTTGTTGTTTGTTATTCTTAAAACTATAAAAGCTTTTGTTTTTAAAATCGTTTTACACGGATAAATAATGCAAAATGATAACATTTTAAGAAATGGTAATGTCATGTACAGTTTGCGAAAGGAGAAGATAGAGAACAAATGGCAGTGAGAAAATACAATAATGGACAATTGGCTTGTCGTTGGCTGTGCACCCAAAAAAAAAGACTTGTCGTTGGCCTGTCTAAAAGGCCATCTCGAAAACATATCAAAACATCAAATTTGATATATTTTACTTTTTAACAAAATAATAAAATTGTTATCATTTTTTAACTTAATTAAATGGTTATCATCCAACTAAATTTAGTATATGATGTAAATAATGTTGCACTATTATTAATGTAAAACTATTTATCACACCAAATCTTTAAAATATTTACTATACTTCACTTAGTAATATAGTTCAATTATTTTTTTTATAACATCAAATTTTATTAATGGATGGAATGTATATGATCCTTGTGTAGCAAGGCATGTAGATAGTTCGGTACATAGAAATTGAATTTAAAATCAGAATCCACTGGAAGCTTTTTTGCTAGACAATCTTTTACAAAGTTCAAATTTGTAGCTAAACACTCAATTATTATTATTATTATTAATTAGTTCAAATTTGTAGCTAAACAAAAATATTTGGTATTATTTTATTTTAAAATTATTTTTTTACATAATATGTGGTCTGAGTATACTAATTGTGAAAATTGGTTTAATTCAATATGTTTTTGAGAATTTGTATAATATAATTTGTAAGACGTGAGAATGCGTATGTATTTAAATAAAGACCTTAAATCAACTGTTTTCTCTCATCAAAAGTAAGAAAAAACGATTTCAACTCCAAACTCATGATGCTATTTTAGAAAACAATTACCTCTTATTCATCTTTTTTTTTTTTTGAAACATTACCTCTTATTCATCTAGTCCACGTTTTTAATGCATATATGTAAATATAAGAAAGTGACCAAATGTGTGAAATAGGTATGCCGGCAAAAGCAGGACTATGACTTTACTTTTCAGCTCTATTAACCTTTGCTTATATTTTCCCCCAACCAACTAAGATATACATACCTTTGTTTACTTTTGTCGCCATTGGCTAGAGAGTCAGTGTGAACTTAATGATTCGGGGAGGCAAACTCATTACTAAAGGCATCATTATCAGTGGATTTTTATAGCTGAGTTTTTTGGACATAGATTACTAGTACTCCTTCTATTTTTAGATGACGTTTTTAGAGATCTATTTTTATTTCACATTACATGACGTTTTCAATTTTCACTATAAACTTTATAATTTTATGATATGTGATTGTTTATATTCAGTTGATTTTTTCTATTGGTTGAATAATTGTTAGTTATGTAGTTTTAAATTTTTTGTTTTACTTTTATTTAATTAGTATATATATTTTTCTAGTTTTATTAATTAATGAACTAAATTTAAATGTAAAAATTAATATATTTAATAAATGTAAATGATACATAATGAAACAAAATGTAAAAGCTAAAATGATATTTAATATGAAACAGAATCAATATAAAAAAGAAACAAAAGTGTTTTATATAGACATAAATTTAAAACTGAAGCGTATTCTCTCTTATACTGAAGACATGCATTCTTTTTGTGAGAAACAACAAACACAAATTAACTTTGAAGAAAGCAAAAATAATTAAGAAAGCAAAATGTGTTGAGGCAAATGTCTGTTTAAAATTTGTCAACTGATTATGTCAATGAATAAATTTATAAATTTTTGGATTCAAATTTTTATTAGCTTCAAAATTCTGATTTTTTACCTTTAGAAAAATATCATTATGCTTATAAAATTATTTTTAATCATAAAAGGTACTGTACCACGGAACTGAAGGCTTCCGCATCTCATAGATGCCAATTTTGACTATAAATCTATCATTTATGTGACTACAAATGTAATATTAGTCATCGATAGGAATATGTGTTGTTGTAAGATGCCTGATCATTTATTAATTGGCATAAGCAAAAAATATACTGTTTTATAAAGATATACTCCTTCTGTTTAGAAAAATTCATATTTGAAAAAAAAATTGTTCATTTTCAATGTATTAATTAATAATTTATTGTAAATTTCAAAAATATAATTGTGGTTATTGAAAATTGGATAAAAGTTATGGAGAATAGTTAGTTACAAAAATAATGCATTGATAATTATTATTTTTTACTATCTAAAACAAATATATTTTTGAAATATAGGGAGGGAGTATGTTTTAAAAAAAATAAAATTTCAAAAAAAATATATTTTTATTTTTTTCATTGATTTATCAACTAATAATGATTAGTTGTAAACTTCAAAAAAAATGTTATTTTGATAATCACAAAATTATACATTAAATACTAAATCTTAATATATATTTTATTAATATATGTGAAAAAAATAAAACATGTCCTCCCTCCGTTTAAATATAGTTGTTTTAGAGTATAATTTTCGTTTCAAAATAAATGTCGTTTTAATTTTTTTCAAAATTTATTAATAATATTTTATAATTTATTTTTATAGTTAAGATATGATTAGGTCTGTATGTAATGATGTTTTTATTTTAGAAATATATATAAAAAAAATTCTTAATATGTGTGAATAGAAAACAACAACTTAAATAAAACGGATATAATATCATTTTGAAACGACTATTGATGAATAGAAAAAAAAGTGGAAATCTTGAACGAAAAATGTCATTGTCTAGGTCAAATAATTAATTGGATAATTATATATATAAGAAAACAGAGCCATTGTATGTTCAGGAACAGAAGACAACGTGTTTCGTCGTTAAAACGTGTGCACGTACAACATCCCATCTTTCTTTTCTTGTCCAAAGCCATCGCTCTTTTTCTCATTTTCATCTAATTATTATGAAAATTTGGTTTAATTTCCGCCTGACAGAGTAATAGTATCTTTGAAAAATATGCTTTGTTAGATATTAAATCATACATGTAAATAGTTTGTGAAGTTGAAGAGACGTTTTACCAAAAAAAAAAAAGTTGAAGAGACGTGTATATATTCATGAACTAATCGTGATCTGTAAGTGTGCTTTTTTTTGAACTGAGGCTTCTGTGATTTTTCGTAGTGGTTGTATCTTTAACTGTGCTTTGTATTGATAGATTAGCCACGATGTTTTTTTTTTTTTAATTATATTATAAATCCACCCGATTAAACGGGAAATAGTTACGGTTACAAGCCCGATTCGAACAAAAGTATCCAAGTCTACGTATTACAACAACCAGCTTCGCCCACCCACTAAACCCGGCACAATCCGCCAATCTGCTTTTAGTAAACAATAGATATCGATTCCTGTTCTCAGCCATAAACGATGATCACGGGAAAGTGAGGTTCTCCTCGTTACCTTGGATGCCGGGAGTTCCCGTGTCGTCTCCGGAGTAGCTAGGTTTCGATGATCTCCTCAAAACTTGTAACTTTCACCTCCATAACGTTCAGACGTAATCGAAGATGGGAGATAGAAGCACATACCCAATAAAAACGCTCCATCACCCGCTATACAATCTCCAAGAACGCCAACCGATCAATAGCATAGAGACGCTGAGAACTCCACACCAAGAGCGGTATGCAAGAAGACGGGAACAGATAGACAGCTGCTCGAGAACCTGAAAAACGCTTGAAGACCTGCAAGATAAGCATTAAAGTGCCAACACTGCCGTGACCAGCCAAGTGGAGGCCACAACACTGGGAAGGTTGACACACCGGAAGGAGCCACCAACGATACACAAAGACCCGCAGATCACACGAAACCTTCCTGATCATCACCATCCGTCGCTTTAGGGAACCTAAAACGATTAGCCTACCGCTGTCGAGATTGCGCCCGGTGACGACAGAGCAATCAAACAAAGAAACACCACAAGCAAAGACCACTAAACCCAGTCGACAAAGATTCAGAGGGCAAACAGGAGCACGAGCGAGGAAGAGAGAGGCTAGAAGGGAGGGAGGTCACAATGACGCCTCGGAACAGCCATGGACGACCGGAACCGACACCGCGACAAAGGAACAACCACGAGCCACCACCGCGAACAGAGGCACACACCACCGTCCTTGGCTAAGCGCATTAACGAGCTAGAGAGAGCTCCGAAACTCCCCAGATGAAGAACAAGACAAGTCCCACCCTTACCAAGACACCAAGGATAGAGCAAAGAACCGCTGTCTCCACCGCAACGCCGCAAATCGAAGAAACTCAGATCGCGAAGACCAAAGCCAGATCTGAAACAGAGGCCCGCCTCACGCCTCCACGCGCCGTCAAACCCTAGAGGCAGTTTAAGGGACTGCCTCTAAAACCCTAAACGCCGACTCCTCCGACAGCACAGCCCGAGCCAACCACGCCGTGACTCCATGGGTAAGGGACTCGCACCAGAACGTATCTTCTCTGCAGCGAAGTCGCCTCCGGGAAAGCCTCAAACACAGAACCACAAGCAAGGCGAGAGGAAGGGCGGAGCAGTGAAGAAGCAAAAGGAAAACGGAGAAGGGGAAGAAAGGAAGCCTCCGGCGTTGGAGCTAACGTGCACCAGACCGGATCTGGCCTCCCAACGCCGGAGCAGAACACGATCTGAAAATTCGGGTCGGGTCTTAGAGATGGAAGAGAGAGATGAGAGAGAAACTGCTTTTTTCAGCCTGCAGTCTAGAAGCTAATTTGATTAGCCACGATGTTATTCTAGGCACACATATTGTGTCGACTATTAAGGAATTTAATGTGTGACTTTTTCTTTAACATTTCACGTAGTATGCATTTTCAACTAATGTCATGTTCGTTAACATGTATCTCCAATCTGCAACAAGTCGCAAACCGCACATTATTTTTTCTTTTCATGAATTGTGAACAATCGCTGAAAATTAACAACTAAAGATATTTTCTTGCGACATGCCACTAGTCGCAGGAACCTATGGGATATGGTTAATATCTACTCGCAAATCATAGGTTACAATCATAGATCACACAATTTGGTCGGAATAGCATGACATATCCATATGCAAACGACCAAGACCTAATATTTCTGTTACAATACATATAATGTATCTCTTCATATCTATGTAACTCGTGACATGGTTATACTATATTCGTATATAACAATTAACAAGCAACTACTTTTATTCTTTTCATTAGCATGGTAGCAACCTCAGCACATTTATCCAAAACCAAATAACCAAACAGAACCGAACCAAAAAAATGAGGCTCAGTTTGTGTTTGGATCGGACCGGTTATACTAGTGGATCTTATATTTTTAGAACGAAAAAGTGAAACCGAATCAGAATCAAAACGGAATCATGAACCAAATGGGTACCAAAATATCTATAATACAGTTTATATATTTATAAATATTAACTATATTTAGTTTTAAAATAATCATATAATTTAGGAATACTATTTATAAGTCAAAATACCCAAAATTGAATTATTATAATACTTTTATCCAAAGTACTTAAAAATTATTTGAATTGTCCGATTTTTATTTCAAAACTCCCAAAATCTGATACTTAGTCCGAAAACCTGATATTTTAAAAGGTTTTAACCCCAATTAACCGAGAAACTGAAGAATCGTAAGAAAACTGAATGAGCACGACAAGCAACAAAAACACAATTACTAAAACAAAAAAACTGTTTCACATCACTTGGCCAATAAGAAAATAAGTAATGGTTACAATTATTTCTACTAAGAGTCTAAAAAAATATCAGTATTTAAATGCAATTTAATTATTTCATTAATGATAATTTAATATAAAAATTGAACCTATGTATAAAACACAAGTTGTTAATGGAGTTTTCATGAGTTTTTTTTTTTAAATAGCCATTTAAAATCCTATCTCATACTCTTTTTATTGCTTTTTATTATGAGACATTTTCCTGGGGATATGTAGGCAAAGATCCATTGATCCATGACATTTCGGCTAACGGCAATCCAAAAAATATTCACATCACAAGTGTTTTTCTTGGTAACAATATGAACATTGAACTAAAAACTGCGTATAACTATTAGTTTAGAAAATGCATTTCGGGTTTGATACACTAAATAACACCTGCAAAAAAACAAGAAAAAAATGATAATTGATGGACTATTTGTCATATAATATTAGTTATGTAACTTATGTTGATTGGGAATATGTAGTAGTCCACTTCTTTAACATGTCATCTTTCAGTTTTGGTGGACCACTAATCCATTAAAGATTTAGTTATGAGAAGTATAGAAGCGATTTCTTTCTTAAAAAAACAAACTTTAGAAGCAATTCACGTTTGGCAACATAAGAGCATCCGCATTAACGGATTTAAAAGGGTTCATGGCACGAGTTTTTAGGGCTGTATTGATAAAAGAAAATGAAAAATACGTTTAATTCGGTGAACCGATCCTTAGGCGTGAACCCGAAGGAGGGGAGTTCAAACCACGTGTCATGTTCTCAGTCGCCTGTTCCTTACCCGTCGGAGAAGCTTCTCGGTGAGGAGCCTTTGGAGGAGACTGTTAGCTCTGAGCGGGATAGTATCTCCGTCACCGTTCGTTTTCAACCTTTAAGGTATACAATTAGATCCGATTGCCGTAGACCAGATCTGCTTAATATTGCTTTTGTTTCAATGGCCTCTTCTTAATACTGCTTTTGTTTCAATGGCAGAACATCGCCATGTTGGTTCAAATAATTTCAGTTTGAGAATCTGAATGCTGTAAGAGTGTAAGGAGATCGTTTATGCGAATGTCTGATTATAAGGATATAAATTTAGTCACTTGTACGGTCTCCACCAGCTGTATGATTTGAGGGTTTATGTAAGAAGATTATTGTTCTTTAGTTCTGCTGAATTTTATTGGCTCTGGTTCTATAGGGTTCGTTTGAGCTTCCACGGGGTCAATCTTCTAGAGAAGGAGATGTGGAACTTGGTGAACAAGGAGCAGATCAAGGATTAGATGATTTCTTCAAAAAGGTTATCTAAGCTATTAAAAAAACAAAGTTTTGTTATATTACTTCACCAGCTGCTCTACCTAAGTGTGTTTTCCTTCCGTTTCTTATTAGGTTCAAGAGATTGATAAACAATATGAAAAGCTTAATAAGCTTCTAAAGAAACTTCAGGTATATAAACCAGTACAGTGACTTCTTCTACCTTGGGCTACTGGTGGATTGAGGATCTTTCTGTTCTCAGGACCGATTTGTATCAGAGTGATGAACGCTATGAAGTGCCGTGACGTGCGTCCGGAGAGTATAGGAGCTTCTTTGGTCAGTTACACAGAGAGAGAGCTGACAAAGACAGGACATAATGAACATGAACAAGCCATTGTTGAGACAGTCGTTGCTCTTCTCCCCGTTGAAAAGCTCGTTAAGTTTCCTCTTCGGGTTGCTTAAAAGAGCAGTGATGCTTGACGCTTCGGTTTCGTGCAGGCTTGATCTATAGGCTGCACATGAGGAGTCCAAGGCGGTAACCAAAGCTCCCGCCATGAAGGGTAAGTTTTGTCTCTTTTGCTCATTCATCTTCTTCCAAAACTATTACAAGTCAGTGAAAATAATTTTTGGTATGTTTCTTCTGGGATTTATTGATAGAAACACTAAGTTTCCGATGATGATTAGGTGTTTGCTTGCACTAGCACTCGATATAGTGAACTTTCGCTTAAGCATGTGTTCCTCAGTTAGACAAGCTTTATATTTCTAAATATTTGGTACATTCTTCTTAGAGTACAAATGATAAATCTTAACTTAGGTGAACTGTCAAGCAGCCAAGATTCTTTGTTTTCATGGGCTTGAAACTGTAGTAGGAGAATTAGTGTTAATGGTTTTCCATAGCCCCTTACATATAGTCTGGTGTTTTGTGTTGCTTAGTGTGTAATGAACAGCAATAAAGAAGAAAATGGAAAAGGACGTTGATGAAGTCAGAAGTATTGCTCGTTTCATTAAGGGTAAACTCGAGGAGCTGGACAGAGAGGTGAGTCACTCAAATGTTGTTGATTTTGATCCGTTTCTTTCTTTGTATTAATATTCAAAATGTTTGTAGAACTTGGCAAATAGCTTACAGAAGAACTCAAGAAAATGGATGTGTATTGCAATCATCATCCTTCTCATTGTTGTTGCTGTGATCGTTGTTGGCGTTCTCAAGCCTTGGAAAGACAAGAAGGCTTAGAGGAATACAAGAATCTGTAAACAACAACAAAGAACCATCCTTACATACTGCTTGTATCGAGTTGAGTGTTTGTGAATTGTGTGAAGTATACGACTATATGTAAACAAAGAACCATCTGTAAACAATAACAAAGAACCATCCTTCAGAAAATTTCTAAAAATATTTTATGTTATTTCTATGAACTCCAACTTCAAGTTCATCAATGGAGAAACACAAATTGATAGAGGTTCATCACTATTTATGGTCCCACCATAAAATTATTAAAAATGTCTATGAACCCAAGAGGGGGTTCAGTAATGAAGATGCTCTAAGGCTTCGGAACATGGATTCATGTGAATCTCCTCCAAAACAATGAAAA